>NC_065447.1:123759596-123851717 GCF_917563875.1 Diabrotica virgifera virgifera | reverse complement strand
ATTTTGTTTTTTGAAAATGGATTATTAAAATGTTTTCAGTTAAATAAAGTTTATTTTATTAGTGGATAGTTTACATTTTTATTTTTTCTAAATCTTACATGCTATTTGTTCAAAGGTTAATGACCTCTCATTTCTTTCCATTATGAGGTAAAGGATTTCTTTTCTTTGTGGTAAAGGATTGCATATTAAAGGAAAGTAATTTCATTTCTTTCCATTATGAGGTAAAGGATTTCTTTTCTTTGTGGTAAAGGATTGCATATTAAAGGAAAGTATAAATATATTCTTTGATATTACCCCAGTATATAACAGAATACTGTGATATTACTTTATTCTTCGTTGGAGATATCCTTTATTTCTTCTGAGAGAAAGCAAATAAAACTATGGTACTTCCTAGTATTACCTGCCTTTTTATTAATGGTGTAAGCTTTCTTGTATGTTTATATTCTTCATCTGACTTAAAACAAAGAAGAAACCATGACAGGTGGAACTTATATAAAATGCAATTACTATTTTCATGGGAATAAGCTGCAATTTAAGTTTGAAATTAAATTTATTTAATGTTTAAATTCTTAAAGACAGGTCACATGCTATAAATTTTGTGACGGATATTATTGAGTTAAAGTTGATTTTATGTAATCGAATTAACTATATTTTAATAAAATCGTCCCAGGAACGCAACTCATAAATATTGGCTATATTGCTTTAAAGTCATCTACTCTAAAATGTATAAATATATGTCTGAATTGTCAATATGAATGAGTCAGATAAAATTAAATTATTAGAAGAATTTTTATCAAGCAACAACAATATTGATATAAAATATTAACAATCTTAGCCCAAATAACAGCACAAAAGTAAATATAGCCTATCCATTTCTACTGGACATTAACGCTCCTCCTCCAATTCTACACTTCTATATCATCCAAATCTCCTTACTGCTTCTAACAACTCTTTTCATGGTCTTTCTCTTTTTTTTTCCTCCAAAAATAATCTGTTACATGTCGCTCTTACATTCAAGTAATGTTGACCTAGCCACCTGACTTTCCATATCTATTATTTTTTGCCAGTCCTAACTCAGAACTGCCAGCCCCTACCAGTACTATGTCTATTTTCATTTCATCTTTCTTATTAATTGTTTCAAGTGCCACAAGCATACAATGCCACTTAAATAACTGCTTCATAATACATTTTTGCATTATAGTTGTCCTACATAGGTTTTTGTCTTCAATCATATACCATCGATCTGCTTACTAGCTTACTCTTAGTAGTATCTTTTCTATTTATTTTTCTTCTTCCCATTTATCAATTATTGCCACTCCTAAATACTTGAATTGGTTGATATTTTCAATTTTGTATGCCTTTGTTCCTGTTTTTAGTGTGAAAAATTTATTCTACTTCATCTCTCCATACATTTCAATACACTTAATATTTTATTTTTGTTTCATTTATAGACATGCAATTTTCTTGCTTCACCTCTCAAGTTTCTAAACAACTTCAGCTTTTTTTCTTGTTAAGAGGACTATGTCATCTGCATAAATAATGGTATACAGTGATGAGCGTGCTATTAACTGGCAAAATGACACAAAAGATGGAAACATATAGTACGTTGTGAAATAAAAGGAGATGAAACTAGTAGAGGTGTACAATTATCAACCTACAAAATTTACATTACATTACATAATTTCCCACCTTTAGACCTCTGCGACAGTTGTCATACTCCTCCCACACATCTAAAGGTGACAAACTATGTCATGTAAATTTATAGGTTTCTATAGATAATTTTACATCTCTTTTTATTTCACAACATATGTTTTCCATTTTTTGCGCTATTTTGCTGGTTATTAGAGTGCTGTTTACACGCCTGGACCTCGGAGGTAATCTACACTATGTCGACATGGTGTTTTTTTATTAGTTGGATTATACACATTGGTTATATATTATCATTAAAATATAGTCATATTGTCTTTTAACTAATTATGGGATATATCAGATTTTTATTAACATCCTAAGTGCTCTAAACTTTGTTGCAAACAAACGCTAAACACAGTTGCTCGAAATGACATAGTGTAGTTTACCTCTGAGGTCCAGATGTGTAATTAATTTTATATTTGGTAAGGAAAGGTTTGTCAAATAAATACTTATTTAAGAAGAGGGAAACTCATACTCATTTATTTTAAAATAAAATATAAAAAATACATATTAAGAAATAAAATAAAAAATAATATATCTAACATAATACAGATTCAATAATGTATTCTCAGAATAAATAAACAAATTCCAGTTGAAACAAGAGAAAGACAGAAGGTATATTTATATTCCAAAAATATATGGTGAAAGTACAATAGTAGAGTAGCAGTAGACAGGTAGGTAAAATAAATGATGATAAATTGATAAAGCACTGGAAACAACGATAAAGCACTAGAATCAGGCTAAATAGCATCTAAAATATGAAGACCAGAGAAGATATAATTTTGAACTATACAGGGCATACCACGATTCATATACATTCATCAAAATAGGACCACGTTCTAAGAGGAAAGATGGAAGCATATGAAATATAATTTTGAACTATACAGGGCATACCACGATCCATATACATTCATCAAAATAGGACCACGTTCTAAGAGGAAGGATAGAAGGATATGAAATATAATTTTGAACTATACAGGGCATACCACGATCCATATGCATTCATCAAAATAGGACCACGTTCTAAGAGGAAGGATGGAAGCATATGAAATACTTTCCAAAATAAACACACAAATGTCAGCTGGACATATAACGAGAGAAAGACTATTCGCGGTGTGCAAGTACTTGGAAAGGGAAACGAGAAACGACCGTGCGCGAGTCGCGGAGAAATATTGCAACTATCTTAAATAATTCATATTGTCAATTGAAATTGTCAAATTGACGTATATTTCATACCTTCTGTCATTGACTTAGAAAAATTATATATTGCTCCACAATATTGATATGATATGCAATTATTATATAAAGGTAAATTTAATTAATTGTATTTTGCTTGCAATACTCCATTTTAATAACGGATTTTATTTACTACATACAATTGTTTACGTTTGCTAAACATAACCTGCATCTTATTTTTTTCTTCTTATTATTTTTTTGGACTATGGTCTTGACAATTATCCAGCAACCAGGACTAATATAATTGGCCAATATAATTAAAAGTGCGAATAAAAGTACAGAGCGTAGAAATAGAGGTCGCTTTGCCGAACTTGCACGGTCCCAATAGATTAGATATAAGGAACAAACAGAATAAGACATTGATATTTTAAAAATAAAAAATTGCAAGAACAAATCCTGAAATAGATTGGAATGGAGCTGTATTCCTCAAGAGACCAAAACTCAAACAAAAAGGGCTGAAGAACAATGATCATGATATTTTGAGAAATAATAGACAAAAAAATCAAACACAATAAGAGTAGGTATTCAATAATGTATTCTCATGCAAAATATTGTTGAAAAAAATGTCACCAAAAATTTAGAAATTGTTCCACATCATTAACATGTCTATTTACCACCAGATCATTATTTACCTAGATTGTAAGGTACTGCTGTAGCACATATTATTGCAAGACATGTATATAATTTGGTTTGTAGACCTTGTTGAAGACAAGGAAACTCTTTTCCAGGTTCCAAATAGCTTTTCTACATTTCTTGTTCTCACATGAGTACTATGGTAAAAATCTTATTTTCTTGATCATTACCTAAAAAGATATTTATGTCTATTAAATAACCTACTATTTATTTAGCAATTATCAATAAATACCTGGGTGTAATACTGGGGTAAGTAGATAGTGTCTGCATGCATACCCACTACTGTCATCTATTCCTATTAATAATCCTGGAATTTCACTTCTTTCCATTTCACAATTTCACTCTTAATGCTCTTAGATCAAATATTGAATGACTTGATAACCTTGTTGTTGAACAATAATACACATCATTTCTCTTCTAGTACCTACAAATTCATTTACATAAGAGCCTGAATAACATAATATATTGTATGTCTTTACAGTACCTGTACATTTTTGGAAAGCGGGGTCCTCATAAAAACTGGTTATATTCCTATAAGTAGCATAAAACCTTTATTGTTTAAGTTAATGCGCTGATTCGCTGATGAACTTCAATATTGTAATACTCCATTGTATTTTAGATTATATTTTTATCTTGAATATATCGCTTTTGTATACTTCCCGGGCGATTTTCTTCTCCAATATTATCAATAAACTCTAAAAATGCTTTTACTTCTTCATACATTTTTGTTGTAATTAGAAAAACAAAAAATATATGTTGGAACTGAATTTAAAATATTCAAAATTCAAACAATAACAAACAAAGTTAGGTTAGAATCGCGGTCTTGAGGAAGGTCGATCGATGACTTGAGATTCGCCTGTCATTTTACACTTCCCAAGACAACGTCGTGTCTCGAGATCGGTTTATAAAACACAGAGTTGGTTCAAGGTCGGTCTTGAGCATCGACGCTGTCTTGAGACTCGACTATAAATACGGGCCTTAGTTACACATTTTTAAACAAAATTCATGTAAGTCTCACTTTCCGCCTACACCGTACTTAAGCTCATACATTTTATTTCTTTTTATTATAACCATAAGATAGCTTAATTGTTCTTCTTTCATGTCCAATTTGTAAAATTTCATTTGATCCATTAGTTAAAGAAATATATTAAAATAACTCAACCGTGCCCTTCGCCGAACGCTATTTACAGTGCGCCAATGTTTGTGAGAAGGGTGACTTTAGGGTTATAAATAAAAAATTATACATACATAGAAGCTATATATTTAATTTTAGAAAAATCTTTCTAGAAAAAAAGAAAAAGGTTTTTTTTGGTAAAATTTTCTGAATTTTTCAATGGTCAAGTCAGTTTTTTTCCAAGATTTATATTTTCAGAGTTATTTAAAAAACAACTAATTTCGCAGTTCATTTGTTTAATAAAAAAATGAAGCACTCACTTCTGGAGTAGAACTTTTTGATATGTTGTTTATTAAACATTTTTTAATCAAATTATAAAAAGTTTTATTTGTTTGATTTTTCCGAAGTCAAAATCTCTATTGACTCCCCTAAAAGTTAAAACATATTTTTTGACTTACCTTGAACTGTTAAAAGAGAAAATCCTATACTAACAACACATAAAACTGGCTCAACTTGGGCTACTTGCATTGCCAATGCCGCTCCACTATTGAATCCAACGAGTATGATATGTTTACCAGGATATTCTTCTCTTATATCTTGGATTTTACCCCTAGTAATTGCAAAAAGTTGGTCCAATATACTGGGAATGGTCATTCTATGACCAGTTGAACCTGTAAAAATATTTTTATTACCACTATTCTTAATCTTACTTTATCCTGTTTTTAAACTAGGAGGAGTAAAAAGATAGATTCACACCCAATAATGCCACTAGAAAAATCACCAGATTCTTCTTTTTTTCTTATCATGTCGGCCTTCGACGGTAATCAATAAATATTATATTATACTAATACGTCGCTAAAGAGTTCTAAAAACAACTGTTCTTTTATTCTAAAAGTTAAAGAAATAATGCAGAAAACACAAAAAATCTATGAACTATAAAATCTAACCTATGAATTTTAAATGTCAATAGTGTCAAAATTTCATAAATGTCAATAGTGTTAAAATTTCATAATTTATTGGAGTAGACTTGCCTGTAGTTGAACCAATTACAAACAAGCATTACAGCGCGGTAAAGAATTACTTCTCCTAGTTTAAAAACGAGGTATACAGGGTGTCCAGAAACTCTCCCGACAAACGAAGACCGGAGATTTCTCATATTATTTTAAGATAATTTAACCCAATTCACCTAGTCCGAAAATGCTTCTTGAGAAAGCTAGAGCTCTTTGAATATGGCGCCTTGTAATTAGTTTTTTTTTTAAAATACTCCAGAACGCTTCTATTTAGAAAAACGAAAACTGGTACGCCTATTTTTCTTCCAGGGATAAATCGATTCCATTAATTTCGAATTTACAGTACCAGTCATAGGCGTCCGTTTTGGGTAGGGTAGCGGTTATTTTATGGCAAAACTTCTTTGTATTTAAATTTTAAACATTTTTGACACTGGATTATTAAATTGTGAGGTATTCTAGTACTAAAAGGTACTCTTGCTTTATGTCGGTAGGCTACACCGTTTTCAAGAAAAATCGATTTGAAAATTTTTCGTTTTTGATTTTGAAATTTTTTTCAAAAAAACATGGTATATTTTACCGACTTAAAGCAAGAATAACTTTTAATACCAAAATACCTCATCATTTAATAATCTAGTCTCAAAAATGCTTAAAAATTAAAAACAAAAAAGTTATGCGACAAAATAACCGCTATCCTACCCAAAACGGACGCCTACGACCGGTACCAGAAATTCGCAATTAATGGAAACGATTTATCTATGGAAGATAAATAGGCATACCCGTTTTCATTTTTCTAAACAGAAGCGTTCTGGAATTATTTTAAAAAAATAATTACAAGACGCCATCTTTAAAGAGCTATAGCTCCCTTAGGAATTTTTTTAGAACTAGGTGAATTGGCTTAAATTGTCTGAGGAATCTCCAGTATTCGTTTGTCGGGAGAGTTTCTGGATACCCTGTAGATGTTATATATTAAAAAAACACTTACCAAAGCTCGTCTGTATAGTAATAACTGTAGCTAAATTGGTAAGTAATTTCGTCCATTTTTGTACCATCTTGGACACTGCTGTACCTGATGGCACAATCAGTATAATAGGAGTTCCCGGTAGTTTCTTTGGTTTATACAGCATTAAACTAGTGGACACTGGATCCCATGGTTTTTCTAATAAAGGTGCTAGATTTGCGTTACTCAATGTATTCGTTCTATTTGCTGAAGATACATGCATCATTTTATCCACAAAATTGGGAAGTTTTGATTTAAGAGTCTGAAAAAATAAAAAACAATAGTAATTTAAGTTTAATAATAAAGTGTTTGGAATTGAAGATTATCATCATCATCATCATCGAGATTAGTGGTGATACAGCCCTTAGGAAACGTTGTCCTTGTTAAGTCTCCTACGCCTATTCTGTTCTTAATTTTCCAGTTGGAAGCACCTATCTTCTCATCTTGTTATTGTTTGAACTACCGTAGCGCTATCGCCAATATAAAATATGCTCATTAAAGTTAACGCAAAATCTCGTCACATAAAAATATTTTTTTTTTTTTTGGTTTATTGGCTTTGGGAAGAACCCGTTTTGCCACGAAAATTTATAACATTTAAAAGACTATATATATAACTGAACACAATTTGGTACAAATACAATTTTTACAAATCTGTACATATAAATACAGTAACTGAATACAATATTTGGTACAAATACAGTTTTTACAAATCTATACATATATATTTAATACCTAACTGAATAAAATTTGGATTGGTTGATACAGACCTAAAAGTTGAGGAAATTATAAGCGTCTCCTCGTACGACCTAAAAAGTTACAAAAAATAGCTCTTACTTCGGGATTATGGATGCACTCCAGCATAATGGAAAGATAATTTTGAGGAAACGGGATTTTTAGTTTCGTTAGTTCCGTAATAAGGTAAGAGGTGGCATTAGAATTATGACTGCATTGAAAAATCCAGTGATTAAAGTCGTCAAAACTGTCACTGCAGTCACAGAGGGGGGATGTGGCCAATTTCATCTTATAAAGCTTAGAGTTGACTGCTCCGTGTCCAAAGAGGCACCTAATGTATTTGGTGTTAATTTTTCTATTGGGATGGCTTCTTTTAGCAAGCTTTGTAGAAGGAAGTGTTGGAAAAAGCGTGCAGTACTGAAATGCATTGTTAGATCTAATTGTTGTCCATTTGTCTGCCCATTTAGTTCTTAAGTTTTGCTTACATATAGATAATGCGTCTTGTAGCGTTAATTCGGGGGCTTGTTTGCCATCAGTGATAGCTCTTTTTGCCAGTTTGTCAGCTGTTTCGTTTCCCGTTATGGAGGAATGCCCTTTGGCCCATATGAAGAATGTATTTATCTGTTTATAATCTAAGGCTCTTAAGGTTGTCAAAATTTCCACGA
This sequence comes from Diabrotica virgifera virgifera, assembly GCF_917563875.1. Lineage (NCBI taxonomy): Eukaryota > Metazoa > Arthropoda > Insecta > Coleoptera > Chrysomelidae > Diabrotica > Diabrotica virgifera. Next base: position 123,843,641 of record NC_065447.1, on the reverse strand, counting down.
TTATTGAGTTATTGTATATGGAGGTAACCGGGTACACCAGAGCTGATAAAACAGATTTCGAATCCGATATTATAGCCAAGTTTGACAAGGGTAGCAGTGAATTGTTTGCCCAATCCAAAGCCTTAAATATAGCAAGTGCCTCTGCTGTAAAGATTGTAGAGTTTTTGTTTAGTTTAAACAACAAACTTTCGTTTGTGTTTTCCCTGTACACTGCACATCCTGTTCCAGTAGGGGATTTGGATCCGTCTGTAAAAAATTTATGTACATTACCTAATTTCTCTAATTCTATTTGCATAGATATGTTATTAATTGCTGGGTTATCATTATATTCTGGAAAAATAATATTTGGTTGTGTAAGACATATATCGAATTTAGCCGTGAAGAACGGCAAACCAGAATCATCACGTAGTTCGATGTTTGAGACTGTTGCAAATGCATCAGCTAGAGGGGGACAGTTTCTGTTGTGCCAGTATTTATTAGTGTAGCTATATGCAGTTAAGATGCCTAAATTTTTAATAAGGTCGTTGTGTGTAAATCGTTTTTGTTTAACGACGAATTTTTCAGCTAGTAACTGTCGTCGAAGTTGCATGGGGGGTTCGCCACACTCTGCAAGGAGAGCAGCTGTGGGAGTGGATTTAAATGCACCAAGAACAATGCGTAGAGCCTTGAACTGTACCCTATCTATTTGTGAAAGTCTGGAATTAGTGGCTGATCCATACAAGAAACAACCATAATCTAGGATAGATCGAGTGTACGCTCGGTAGAAAATCAAGTTAATGTTAGGGTCAGCGCCCCAATGATATCTGTTAATTGCTCTTTCTTAGTTAAAAGTTAAAGACTTTTTTCACTTTTCTTAATGCATCTTGATATGTGATCACACCAGGTCAGTTTGCAATCAAATGTGATACCCAAATATGTGTATGTTTTGCAAACAGGTATAGTGTGATTTTGAATTGTAAGGCTATTAAGTTCTGGCAATTGGTGTCTGGTAAAAAATACAATAGCAGATTTATGAGGTGATATTTCAAATCCCTGTTCAGGAAAGTATTTAAAGCAGCAATGCACTATATACTTAAGATTACTAACACATTGAGAGTAGTTTTTATGAGTAGTGTATATAGAAAAATCGTCAGCATATTGTAAAATTCTTGCGTTCATACCAAGGTTGTGAACATCGAGGGTATAGATATTAAATAGAAGCGGGCTCAACACCGACCCCTGTGGCAGACCAGAGTTAACCTCTCTAGGACCTAGAGTATTTGTATTGCATTTTATAAAGATCTGTCGTCTGAGGAACATATTAATAAGAACAAATGCAAATTGTGGTGGTATATGGATGTATGTTAACTTTTCATATAAACAATCCAACAGCACGCTTTCATAAGCACTAGAGATATCTAAAAATAAGGCAGCTGAATAATGGTTTTCTGAAAAAGCCAACTGAATTTCCGTTGCAAGATGGGCTGCACAGTCGAGAGTACCTTTACCTCGCCGAAAACCAAACTGGGATTGGGGGAGGATGTTATTATTTTCTAACCACCATTCTAATCTGAGTTTGATAATTCTTTCCAAAGTTTTTAATACACAAGACATTAGAGAAATGGGTCGCAGAGCTTTGTTGTCACTGACCTTAGGAATAGGAATAATTAGACACTGTTTTAGTGAGGGGTAATCCGTATCTCCTGAAAGTATATTGTTATATATTTTGCAAAGAAAGTGTTTCGCCGAGTCAGGGAGCTTTTTAATCATCATGTAATTGATGCCATCTAAGCCTGGAGCAGTAAGTTTTGACGATTTGATATTAAGTTCCAACTCTCTTAGTGTAACTGGGGCTAGAAGAGAATGATCATGATTACTGGTGGGTGTGTAGTGAATGTAAGGACTAACAAAACTTGGAGCTAATTTATGAAAAAGTATTTCCGCCTCATCTTCTTCACATGGTTGGATATCATTTTTCTTCTTTTGAAATATATTAATCCGGCGCCAAATTTCCGAGGGATTTGAATTCCTATTAAGTTGAGTACAATAGTCTGCCCAAGCCTGTTTGGCTTTCAATTTGAAGGTTCTTTTGCAGAGCGCATCTATTTTTTTTACATTGATATAATTTGAAGTTATCATATTGCGCTTGTACGTTTTGTAAGCTTCCTTCCTTTGGGTAACTAACTGTTGACATTCCTCATCCCACCAAGGGGGATGAGGAGCCTTTTTAGGAGAGAAGGGGTAAGTTTTTTTAAGAGCTGAATCCGCCGAGGATGTCATTGAATTGGTGATAAAGTTAATCATTTCGTTAGTATTGTTGAAAAGCGGAATCTCGGAGAAATCTTTATCAATTTTTGTTTGAAACAATGCCCAATCAGCTTCTCGCATAGACCATTTATGAATGGGGGTAATATTAATATTATCAATTCTGAGTTGTTGTAACACAAATGTGATAGCATAATGGTCAGAGCCATACGTATCTGCTTTAACAGACCAAGAGAATTGTGAGCTAAAGTTGGACGAAATGAGGGTAAGATCAACACATGATGGAGGAGAGCCAGGGGCAGACACTCTGGTAGGAGATCCGTCATTTGCAATGATAAAGTTGTCGAAGTATTCTAAAGCTTCCATGAGTATGTTACCGCTATGATCATTGTTTATAGAACCCCAGGCTCCATGATGGGCGTTAAAGTCGCCACCAATAATAAAATTATGCGGAATTTGTTGAAAAAGAGAAACATAGTCGTTCACTGTGACTGCAATGCTACCTGGACGATAAATACTAACCACAGATATTTTGGTGCCATTGACATCAATATCAATGCCACAAACTTCAATATTTTTATTAAATGTTTGGTTGAATACTATATTATTGTATTTAATATTATTAGAGATAATTATGCTAACACCTCCACCTCGTTTATTACGTCTATCTTTTCTAATAATATTAAATCCCTGTAAGGACATTTCATACTTAGGTTTGTACCAAGTTTCCGAAATAAGAGCTATATCAAAGTGTTCTTCTGTAAAAAGTTGCGTAATAGAATTTTTATTAGAGTACGCTGATCTAGCGTTCCACTGGACAATTTTTAAACCGGCCATATCAGGTAAAGAAATGTTTAATCACGCTGTTAATTATATTTTCTACATCTTGTATAGAGGGAACTGAACTATTAATCGCAGGGTTTCGAGCAGGAATGTCTGAAAAGAAATTATTGATTGAATCCTTCAAAGTAGTAGCGAATTCATTTTTAAGATGTTCATCGTTATTTTTAGATACATTTTTATTATAGTTTCCGAACTGGAATACGGGGCTAGCACAAAAGCTAAATTCGCTGGGAGCGGTAATAAGCGTAGGAGACGATGGGTGTATTTTTCGTTTTTTTCTAGTAGAAGCTGCAGTATTTGAAATATTTGCAATGGAAGGCAAATGTTTTGATGAGCTTTGAGCAATATTGGAATAGGTATTTGGCCTGGAAACTAATGAAGGGAATTCAGTAGTGGATGACAGTAACGGAGCAAATCTGTTTTTTTGAACAATACTAGTGTAGGCAGGATTGTCAATAACTTTTTCGGCCTCTTTGAAAGAAATATTAAGGTGTGCCATTGCTTCCTTAGTTCGTTTTTGTTTTTTATACTCTGAACAATCTCGATTTGTCGAGTTGTGTGAATTAGAGTTACAAAAAATGCAGAAGTTATCACATTGAGTGCATTCGTTATCATTTTCTTTGCCGCAGTTTCGGCATTTCTTTTTTCCTTTACATTGAGATGCAGAGTGACCGTAACGAAGACAATTGTAACACTGCATAACAGGATGAACGTACGTGTCTACAGGACATCTCACTTTATTTATATAAATAAATTGGGGAATTTTGTTCCCTGCAAATGTGACAATTATCATTTGACGGGGGATTTTTTCAATCACTCCGTCTTTTATTACTTTTCGAAACATTCTTTGAACCTTACGAACAGAACACTCTGATTTTATAACTTTAACAAGATCATTTTCAGTCAGATATGTATCGACCGATCTCACAATACCTTTTTTTTCAGTTAAATGTGAGGGGATATAAGCTATCAGTTTATTGTCTTTGAATACCGAATTTTCCACTAATTTGTTCGCAACTAACCCTGAATTAACTTCAATTTTAAGTCTGTTACGACCCACGCTACTAATTTCTAAGATCGATTTTTCGTATTCCGAAAGTGCTAACAGTTTTTCACCAAGTCTCATTGGATGCAATCTTCCCACATTCAAAACTTCGTGTTCCACAAAAATTAAGTACGGACCTGTATCTCTTGACGTAAATCGATTATTAATGAAAATATCGCGTTTGAAAGACTGGTTTGGCTGGTCTAAATTACTTGCTGTTGTTGTTAATGAGCTTTTATTGTTATCATTATCTGCTGGAAAAACTTGATTTTTGTCCCCTGTTGCAATATTATTCTTATCGGCTTCTGTAAATCCACGAAAACCATCTTGATTAATATTTACATTTGAATCGTCGAGTTCCATGCCATCCAGAACCCTGATATCCTCGATTCTTATATTTGAAGATCGCGGCGGCTTCCCGCCGCCAGGTGAAGTTCCCGACATCCGTCCCAGACAGAAGTCGGATTTTTAAGTATAATTTCCCAGGACTAATTAAGTAATGAATCGACTTACTTGTAGAAATCCAAAAAACTTAACCAAATAAATGAGTAAAAGGTAAACAAACTGTGTATTTTTTGCGGCAATTAGTGAATCGACTTTTAAATCAAACACGTCTAATCACTAAGAGACTTGATAGATGACTCCATAAAAATATTAAAAATATAAGTTGTATTCCAAAATACATTGTCTAAATAGGTCTAAATCAACACAAGAAGGTAATAAACTACATACATTTGTTTTGTTTTGATTATTTTTTTTTACTTTATTTGCCTATTCGCTGTGTGCAAGTACTTGGAAGGGATACGAGAAACGATCGCGCGGGTATAGCGGACAAATCTTGCAACTTTCTTAACATATAGTTCTTAAATAATTCATATTGTTAATTGAACTTATCAAATTGACGGATATTTCATACCTACTGTCATTGAAGAAAATGGGATTTCGCAAATGATGTTTTTTTTTATTACATATTTTAATTTACAATCTGCTTCATCGAAGCTATAAGCAAATAGTTTGAATGTTAAGTACATGAGGGAGAAGCTGCCCTGTGACAACCCTCCTATTATAATTTTTTACATTTGATCACAATATGTATATTTAATTTATTAAATCTGTTGGCCATAGTTTCTTCAGTCGTCTTGCGAATTCGGGAGGAGTGTTCAGCAGTCTTGCTTCATCCTTTGGATGACTTCTCTGTCCATCAAGGTAGCTCTTTGTGATCCTTGGAATTTCTTCCTCTACCAAGGGTGTAGCTGAGTCCTCGTGTAGGGTTTTATTGCTTACATACCAGGGTGCGTTGAATATCATCCTCAATATTTTTGATTGGACTGTTTGTATTAACTTGATATTTGATGGCTTTAAGCAACCCCAGAGTTGAACACCATAGGTCCAAATTGGTTTTATCATAGTTTTATACAGGAGCAGTTTATTATCAATATTGAGTTTTGATTTTCGACCAATAAGCCAGCTCATTTGTCGTATTTTGATGTTGATCTGGATTTTCTTGGCTTGAATGTGCGGCTTCCATGTTAATCTTTTGTCAAGGGTTAGTCCCAAATATTTGACTTGTGTGCTGACTGGTAATTGTGTATCATTTAGTGTTATTGTTGGACATACATCCCTTCGGTTTGTAAATGTAACTTGGGTTGACTTCGTTTCATTTACTTTCACCTTCCATTTGTTGAGCCATGTTCCCAATTGGTCAAGGTGGTTTTGCAGTTGTGCAGACGCGATAATAGGGTCCTCATTGACAGCGATTATGGTGGTGTCATCAGCGAATGTTGAGATTTGGGTTGTTTCAGTGGTTTGGGATATCTGCGGTAAATAATAGGTAAAGGAGAGGGCCCAGGACACTACCCTGTGGTACACCTGATTTAATGGGAAAATATGTAAAAGTTGCTGTGTTATATTTTACTTCGAAGTAACGATCTTCAATGTAGGATTTCATGATTAGGTAGTAGGGGGTTGGAAGAATACATTTGAGTTTGTATAAAAGTCCAGTATGCCATACTTTATCAAATGCCTTTTCTACATCTAAGAATGCCGCTGTGCAATATTTTTTTCCTCAATAGCAGTAAGGATTTTTGTTATAATTCTATGAGTCTGTTGTGTTGTGGAGTGTCTCTCTCTAAAACCAAACTGGTGTGTGGGTATTTCTACATCTAGGTTAATGTCATTCTTCAGTCTACCAAGTAGTAGTCTTTCGAAGATCTTAGACATTATCGGCAACAAGCTGATTGGTCGATAGGATGATGTTTTATTTGGAGGTTTACCCGGTTTGTGAATCTTTATTATTTGCGCAAATTTCCATGTGATTGGGAAATATGTCAATCTGAGTGCACTATTGTATATTGTAGTTAGCATGACCAATGCTCTTCTCGGAAGATGTTTCAGTATTAATCCTGTTATTAGGTCAAATCCAGGTGCTTTGTGGTTATTGCATTTTTCTATTTCTAGTTTAACTTCTGATGTATTGAATGGTGTTATTGGGAGCGTCATAGGGCAAGCACTATCCAGGAAGTCTCTTATTAAGTTTCCATCATCATTATTCTCTACTTGGTGTTCTTTAAAAATACCAGCTAAGTATTCTGCAAATGCTGAAGCTTTTTCCTCGTCTGATCTTCCCCAAGTACCATCATCTTTCTTAATTGGCGAGTTGTGTTCTGTAGGTCTCTTTAAGTGTTTTGTTGCCTTCCATATTGAGTTATCTTCTTTAGACAAGGTACTAATGTAGTGTTCAAATGTGGCATTGCGTGCTTCATTTAGCGCTGTTTTTAATTGTCTGGTTAATCGATTATATTCGTGTTTGTCATTAATGTTGCGGCTTCTTTGCCATCTACCTCTTGCTCTTCGTTTTTCGACTATTAGTTGTCTAATATAATTCGAAGTGGTATTTTTGTCTTCTTGCTTTGGAGTTGATGGTGTAGCTCGATATGCAGCTTGCTGAATTTGACAGGTGAAGTGGTTTATAGCCTTATCCAAGATAATATCCTTATAGCCTTGATTCCAAGATTTATATTCGTGTCAAGCTGGTACTTGAATTCACACCAATTAGTTTTAGGGGAAGTCAACTTGGATATTTCAGGTCGTTTGATTATGTGGGTGCTGATTGTTGCTATGATTGGTGTGTGGTCAGACGAGAGATCCCAATTTGCTTCTATGTTTGTGTAGTTTGCTGCAATTCTTTTTAGGATGAAGAAGTCGAGTAGATCTGGTAGTCTATTTGTATCGGACGGCCAGTAAGTTGGTTGTCCCGTCGATAAGTAGGTGCAGTTTGTGTTGTTGATGGCATCTAGTAGGCTTCTGCCTTTTGGTGTAATGAGTCGTGAACCCTAATTGGTATGCTTAGCATTCCAATCACCTCCAACAATGAATTTGTTACCTAGCTTGTTGAATAGTTCTTCGTATTCTTCAGTAGTGATTCTATGTCTAGGAGGGCTATATATTGCAGCAATTTCGAAGTTCCAAGGCCTGGCATTTATATTAAGTATTGTTGCAACAGCAATAAGCTTATCTGTTTTATGTTCCGGCATTTGATGATGTTGCATATTGTTCCTTATAATTATTGCAGATCCTCCATGGGCTGTTCCATCTGGGTGACTAGTGTGGTAGACTGAGTATTGAGGTATTTTAATTACGCTTCTTTCTGTGAAATGCGTTTCGGATACAAAGAGGATGTCTATTATGTTGTCCTCTAGGAATGGGATTACTTATGCTTTATGGTTTGCTAAACCATTTGCGTTCCATTCGGCTATTCGAACAGATCTAATGAATTTTATTAATTAATGTTGTTAGCGTGGTAAGGATCATGCTTTGATTCATTAGTTGGGTGAACATTGCTTTAAATTCGTTTAAGAATAAGTTCATCTGTGACCCTATGTCAGCTACTTGATTTCCTGCTCTTACTGCTTGGGCATAGGATTGGGTTCCATTCTGTTGTTGGTACTGTGATTGTTGACTCTGATACTGTGAAGTTGATGCTGGGTTAACATTTTGATGTGGGTTATGATTATTATGGGTTGACTGATTTCCGCGTTGTCTATTATTTCTTACATTTTGCAAGTCCTTGTAAATTACGCAGCCTTTATAGTTTGCAGTGTGTTCTCCGTTACACAGGGCACATTTTGCTGGTGTATTTCTGGGTTTTGTACATTCTGGCGTTGGATGACTTCCTCCACATTTCACGCATGCGTAAGGTCTTGTACAATACGCTTTTGTGTGTCCATAACGTTGACAGCGCTGACACTGTGTTATATTTTTCTTTCTGTGAGGAGGTTCAAAGCTGACTTTCATATTGCCGATAGAATCCAGTGTATAAATGTGTTTGTTGTTTTCTTTCGGTTCTAGGTCCACATAGAACATTGACAGTGGTGATTTATTAACTCTGTGTAATACGTTAATGATATTACGGACAGTATGCCCTGATTTAGCTAGTTCACTTTTTATTTCTTCGACTGGCATCGAGTAGTGTAAATTTCTTATAACTACCCTATAAGCTCTATCTCGTTTTGCTTGGTATGTGTGGTGAACTATTTTGCTACTATTTAAATGCTGTATAAGTTTTCTGTATGACTCAATAGTTTTTGTGTTTATTTTTATTGTGTCATTTGGGAGAGCTTTCGACTGGTAGTCTTCTGCTTTAATGACTGTCGATAGGTTTTCAGTCATCTTTTTGATATCATTTACCCCATAGATAAATATAGGTGGAGGTTTAGGTGTTACTGGTGTGTTATTATTATCAGTTAAGTTTTCTAATGGTTCAAATCTGTTGTTTGTACTCACTTGCATTGTTGTTGTGTTATCATCTTAGGGGTTTGCTTTTCTTTTTTATGTAATTTTTTTGAATGTTTGCCAATCATGGACATTCTCTATGGTTTCGTCGTCTTCGTCGCTTGAGTTTTTCATGACAAGTTCCTCTCCACTGAGGATGTATTGGGAAGAATTTGATGTATTTGGTTGATCCATTTGAGGTGCAGGGAGGTTTTGGTTATATTGGTGATTATTGTTTGGGAATGGAGTAGGCGGGATATATTGGTTTGTTATCTGTTGGCTACTCGGGAATCCATAACATGGGGGCGATATTACTGGAGGTTGTTGAGGCTGTGTATATGTTTGGGGCACATTATACAACCCCCCATTTGGTACTTGATTTTGGTGGTACAGTTCCTTAATATAGTACGCCACTGAGTTCAAAATTAATCACATAAATAGTAATTTAGAATTAATCACTCAAATCGTTTTTTACTTTTTATTTCACTAATTACCATAAACTAGTCCCGGCCGATAGCCGATACCGGCACAAAAACTTGGAACTTGGATCTCGAGAGCGATATGGTACGTCTTTACTGCTCGGAATCCAAATACACACTAAATGATGATATGCAATTATTAAAGTGAATTTAATTAATGGTATTTTACTTGTAGTACAATGTTTACCTTTTAATAACATAACCTCAATCTTACTTTTTCTTCTTATTCTGTTTTGGGCTATGGCCTTGACAATTATCCAGTAACCAGGACTAATATAATTGAATAGAAACAGAATAGTGGAGAATTTACTTATTAAAAGTAATATTAATAGAGCTTTAATTTCTCACTTGTTGGGTTTACTTAAATTTTGTTTATCACAAGATTTCTTCACCTTTAACGATATTATTTATAGACAAGCACAAGGCTTGGCAATGGGCAATCCTTTATCACCCTTGCTAGCAGATTTATTTCTTAATAACCTCGAGACTAACATCTTTGATAATAATTCTTCGAACCAAAACTCTTTCCAAAAAATCTTATATTGGTTCAGGTATGTTGATGATGTATTGGCTATTATAGATGGCAATTCTACAGATGCTGAAAATATTCTAGTTTCGCTCAACAATTTACATCCAGCTATAAATTTCACTCTAGAAACCGAGTCTAACAAGTCTATAAATTTTCTAGACCTTACTTTAACTAGAATGGACAGTAAATTAAGTTTTTCAGTCTTTAGAAAACCTACTCAGACTGACCATACCATCCCTAGATCTTCTAACCATCCTTTTCAACAGAAGATGGCTTCTTTTTATTGCTACACCCATCGTTTACTTTGTCTACCATTATCAGATACTAATTTCAAGTCAGAATTAGATATTATCAAACAACTTGCATATAGTAATGGTTACTCCCCTACTTTGGTTGATAGCATACTCAACAAATTAAGGAATAAAAGAAATAGATCCCTAGGTTACAATTATGTCCTTAACAATTCCACTACAGCAGTTATGTATAGATCAATATCATACATAGGTTATCCTTCAGATAAGATAGCCAAAATCTTAAATAACATCCCCAACCTTAAACTTTCATTCAAATGTAAAGAAAATATCAAATCTATTTTTTCTCATACCAAAGATAAAATTGAAAAAACATCAAAAAGCTATAGATATATAAAAGATATATAAATTGTCCTGTGGAGACTGCCCTGTTACCTATGTGGGTAGAACTATGCGACCTTTGGAAACACGCATTAAAGAACATTTGTCTAAGATTGACAAATCTAGTTTTGGTAATCACTTACATGCTTCTAAACATAACTTCAGTCCCCAAAGAGATAGTAGTAGGATTCTACATAGTATACCCTAACAACTATACAAAAATGAATTTATTAGAAGACTTAGAAATTAGCAGGGAACTAAAAAGAAACCCACAAAATTGTGTTAACACCCAGATTCAATTAAATTGTAAATTTGATCCAATCTTTAAGAAGTTTCTTTAATAATTGTATATTCAGCATGCCCAACAATTGCTCAAGTTTTTTGAACATTACTTTATAATATATTTGAATTTTTGGTCTCATCAGGAAAGCAACTGTAACTTGCAACTTGCTTTCCTGATGAGAACAAAAGAGTTCGAAATGGCCCATAGAAAGATGGTAATGATTTCTGAATCGAAATTAAATATAATGCCTTTTATCTACCTACGGTTTTACTCACGTATCGAGTACTAGGAAGCAGATTTGTTGAGCTTTACCTCGGTGAATTGATATGTTGTGGAGTGCAACTATGTAGACTCCCCATGTCTATACATTCATCACCCTTTATTCCTTGCAATTTTTAGAAGGATGGGAATAGGTATAAGAGAGAATCTGTTTCCGAATTAAGAAATCCAAAGATTTTATTTTTTTAAACATTTATTTGTTTGAAAATGGAGTCTTTTGGGTTTCGACATTTTGATATTTGAATTTTCTTTCATCGATTACAATTAAGTAAATATTTTCGATTTGGCTTAATTTAATAATAATATTGTTCTTAAAGAAACAGCTTTGGAACTCTGATCTTGTCCAACGGTACATCTCCTTGGTTTTTTCATCTATCTCACTTCTATACGCTCTGAGCTTCGCTGGTGTCGCTCCTAGCGGATTACTAATGCAACTTTCACCGGTAATTTTTAAATTTTTTATTTAATTGTTATCGCTTAATATTTACAACGCAATAAAGTAATTAAATTGTAATCGATTTTTTAAAGATTTTGCTAATCATTTTAACGTTCTATTAATGAAATATTAATTTCTTACTTCGGATACTTTCACAATTATCGTGTAGATGGTGCTTAGATTAATTTATAATTACATATTACGAAATATTAAAAAAACTTAAATTCAGTATTTAAAACGTAAGTATATTTAAGGTAAAAATATACACCACAGCTTTGACCAACTAATATTATTTCCTATTAATGTTTTTAATTTCAATGTTTTAAATTAATCACTTTGACATTTATGTCAAATTTCCAGTAAAAGCTTACAGACTTGTAACTACTGGCGCTCGCGAATTTTTAATTATCCCCTCTACCTACGAGCTCATAGCGTATATTTGGTCAGAACTGACTGTTTTGTTTTGTTTTTTAATAATGTAATAATACTTTGATAATGTTTCATATTTAACTTTTTACTTTAAACTTTACGATTGTTATTTAAATTTAACTTTAGAATTTCATATTAACTTTTAACTTCAAACCTATTTAACCTACATATATGACAACTTAGTCATTTTCAAATTTTTAATTATTTTTTAATAACATAGATGCCGCTAGGAACTTTTGTTTCCGTCCGCATCCTGTCGTCTTTGCATATTGTCAGTAACAGCTGTTGGTTGTAAAAATGGTAGCCATTTTTTAAAATACTTAAATGTGAATATTTTATACATTTAAGGGTTTTTACCCTGGACAGTGGTTAGATACCTGGGTTAATTTTTTAATATGAGAATGTGTTTGTTCAAAGTTTTCTCTTCATTTGAGGTAGTTACAATCATTATAAGACGTAAGTTTCACTTTTATAGTATAATTAATAGTTTCACATTAATAGTATAAAGAACAAAGAAGGCATAGAGACCAATAATATAGAAGAAATTATACAAATAACACAAGAATATTATAAAAACCTCTACAATACAAAACAGAAACCAACACAAGAAATCCTTAAGCAATTACAAATAAAAATAAAAAATGTCAATTCCGACTTACAACCAGAAATCAGTAAGAATGAGATAAAAAGAGCACTCAAGGAGATGAAGAATAATAAATCGCCAGGAAAAGACGGGATAACTGTAGAAATGCTAAAAAATGGTGGGAAAACAACTAGAGAAGTTTTGTACACACTTATGAATAAAATATTAATGACAAAACAAATACCCAACACTTGGAACGAAGCAGTAACATTGTTACTATTTAAGAAAGGAGATAAAAAGGATCTAAAGAATTACAGACCCATAACTTTACTAAATGTGATGTACAAACTATTAACCAAGATATTAACAAACAGATTAACAACTAAATTAGATGGATACCAGGCAAGAGAACAAGCCGGATTTAGAAAAAGCTTCAGTACAAGTGACCACCTTTTAACGATGAAGATATTAATCGAAAAAGCTAACGAATATCATATCCCGCTATACATGGCATTTATTGACTTCGAAAAAGCATTTGATAGTGTGGAACACTGGGCAGTAAATAATTCCCTACAAAACAGCAGAATAGACTACAGATATACCGACTTAATTACAAATATATATGATAAGGCAACAACAACTATCAAGCTAATGAAACAAACGGAGCCTATTAAAATAAACCGAGGAGTAAGACAAGGAGATACCATTTCGCCCAAGCTATTCAACCAAGCGCTAGAAGATGTGTTCAAACAACTGCACTGGGATGGTTTGGGTATAAACATAAACGGGCAATATCTGAATCACTTACGATATGCTGATGATATTGTATTAATAGCAGAAAGAAGTGAAGAATTACAAAGAATGATGGAAGAACTAGATAGAGAATCGACAAAGATAGGACTGAAGATGAATTACAATAAAACAAAAACCATGACCAATCAACAAGAAGAACTAGTAATTACAGTGGCACAAACAAGAATAGAACAAGTAAAAGAATATATATATCTAGGACAAATCACTAGATTAAATAAAGAAAATCAGACCGAAGAAATAAAGAGAAGAATAAGGTTGGCCTGGGCATCATTCGGAAAACTGTCTTATATTCTACAGAACAGAAAATACCCGCAATACCTAAAAACAAAAGTCTTCAATCAATGTATACTCCCTGTTTTAATATATTGCTCTCAGACATGGACGTTTACAAAAGAGAATATGGAAAAAATAGCAAAGACAGAAAGAGCCATGGAAAGACAAATGCTGAACATTAAATTATCAGACAGGAAAAGAAACGAATGGATCCGTAACAAAACAAAAGTGAAAGACGTCTCTACCCAAGTAGCAAAGCTTAAATGGAAGTTCGCCGGACACACCCTACGGCAGAAGGATGAAAGATGGACTAAGATGGTAATACATTGGAGACCATGGAACCACAAACGAAAAAGGGGAAGGCCACAGATGCGATGGTCAGATGACCTGAAGAAACACACTGGGTCAAAATGGATGCAAATTGCCCAAGATAGAGAGGCATGGAAGAAGGAAGAGGAGGCCCATATCCAAGGATGGATGTTTAGGGCTGATTAGATAGATAGAAGTTTCACTTTATAATTTTTTATGAATAATATTCTTCAACTTAGTCTTTTCATAGGATAGCTCTGATGATCGCATTAAAAATGCTGAAAGTACTTAGCTGATTTTAATAAATTTATTTACACACTATCAGTCTTTGAAAACATATACCAGTTCCCGTTTTGATTGATTTCTAATATAATTGGCCAATATAATTAAAAGTGCTAAAAATGTTGCCGAGCTATGAAACCAGGTGTCGCTCTTCCGAATTTGCACGGTCCCAATACAGTTTGTACATAAAGTTGCCAATTTTTCGATTTTTGATAGGTTTACAAAATTTTTTTTAAATAACTTTGGAAGCATAGCTTTCTTATCGCGGGCAACGGACGGAATGCGTTGATTAGTGCGGTGGATGGCGCAGAGATATGATAAAATAAAAATGGCTGAAACGCAATGAAACGACTGTAACGAAATATCACCCGACTACGCACTACGTGGAGTAGTAAACGCAGTCCCGTGCATGTTTTTTAATAAAATAAAATAAATCAGATTTAAAAACCATCCATCCGTAGACGATACAAAAACTATGCTTCCCCTGCTCGGTCACTCCCGGAGTGCCACATCCCGTTTTAATATTTTTTGAATAGATTGAACTTAGAAATATACAGGATGTATAATATTCCCAAAATATTTTAAATTACAAATATAACTGTTAAAACTGTCATAGTTGCTGACATCGAAGAGGATGTTATATTAGCAATGGTTGTAATGAATTTGCATCGATTTCAATTGGATTTAAGAATAGGGTACCACAGTCGGTAACGAGAAGGTATTTCTTCATCCACATGATGACAGCACTGTGTAAGCATCCATTAAAGAAGATATAGTTGTACCTGCGAGAAGTGAAACGATCATAGTAACGCGGCTGCAGGGAATTGTGGAAGACACCGGTTATGGTGGAGACTTGGAACGAAGACGAGGAGGTTGGCCGATGAATCACAATTGGAAAGGAATTGGTTACTTCTGCTAAAGAAATTCCTGTAAGATTTATTATTAGGAGTATAGGAATTTAAGGGAATTTCGGCGGTATCGTGACATCTTCGTACCAAAACGAGGAAAGACAGGAATAACTACGGTTGAAACATAAAATTGATACTGGTAACGCAAAGCCAATTTGTCAAACATTGACAAACTACGATCACCACAGTCGAAGAAAGAGGAAGCTGAAAGGATTGTTCAAGAAATTAAGAAAGACGAAACTACTTCTACCAGCCGGAAGACGGAATTACGAGGTTCTGTGTGGACTACAGTTTGTTGAACAATGTTACCAAGAAAGATAGTTATCCTCTGCCTCTGATCGACGACACTTTGGATACACTGGCCGAAAGTAAATTGTTTTCTACGTTTGACTTCGAGTAATATAAGTCTGGTAAGTCTGGTATACACAGGAAGAAATGGACCCAGTGTATAAGGAGAAGAGAGCCTTCACCACCGGATCTGGATTGTAGTAATTCGACGTTATGTCATTTGGACTTTGTAATACCCCTGAGATATTTGAGAGGCTTATAGAAAATGTGTTGAGAGTGTTATCTTGGAAAACGCGCCGGGTGTATTTAGACGACATAATCGTTTTTAGACAAGAGCCGGAATAGGTGAAATTTGCTAATCATTTTAGGCACCATAAGAGTCTACAACTTAAATAGTAGAACCTAAAAGAAAACATATAAACACTGTGCCGTCACTTTTTAGTGGCACATGCGTTGACAGGGGCGCATCAAACTTTCCACTTATGGACGGGATAAATAAATTAAAAGGTATCCTAGCTCACTCCCAGAATTCAATCTTTTTTATGTTCTATGTGATTAAAAAATAAGACGCACCGTAATTCCCAGCAAAAATAAGGCCCACCACCCCCTTCCCCCACCATCAGAAACTTCATTTTTGGTTTTTATTTTTTTTTTAGGTGGGATCCAATCAATTTTAAGAGTTCAAAAAATTCACACTCATAGTTGAGGCTTTTACAAAACTGTCACAAACAGGCTGTCTATTTTTATAGGCCCTTAGGTTGAGTGTACATAACCTCAAAAAAAATTATTTTTTTGGAAAAAAGCATATAATTTTTTTTGGGCATAGCTGCAGGTTTAATTTGTTTAAATCTTGTGTATTCGATCAAACACTATATTTCTATTTTTTTTTCAAATTTTTCCGTAACGTTCGCCCTTTTCAAAAATCCGAAAAACTGTTTATTTTGGGGTTTTTTGGGGATTTTTCATATATTATAGACTTCAAAATAGATCAAACCAATGTTTTTTATAGGTTATATTATGTAAATTGAAGTAAATGACTCCTTTAAAACATTTAAAAATGGGAGAAACACTTTCAAACCCCCTAAAAAACAGATTTTCGGATTTTTGAAGGTGGAGAATCTTACGGAAAAATCTGAAAAAATTAGGAATATAGTGTTTCGATAAAATACACATGATTAAGAAAAATTAGACCTCCAGCTATGCCATAAAAAAGTGATACGCTTTTTTCAAAAAAAAAAATTTTTTTTAGGTTATTACACTCAACCTACGGGTCTATAAAAAATAGACATGTTTTGTAAAAGCCTCAACTATGCGTTTGAATTTTTTGAAATATTAAAATCGATTGGATCTTACCTAAAACAAGTTTATGATGGTGGGGGAAGGGGGAAGGGTAAAGATTGAGCCCATCAGAATCAAAACCTGCTAAATCCTACGTTTTCCCTTTTTTACATAGTTTCAAAGTTCAAGTATCTATTAATCTACAGGCATAAGTTTTCGGCTTAAATCCGCCATTTTATGACATTTATTGAAGCCACTTTGATTCAGAAATGCCGAATACTTTTTGGAAAATTTACATTTTTAATGTTTTTTAGTCTCCTGAAAAATTTCATAAAATGGATCTAGTAGGTTTTGATTCTATAGGCCTCAATTACACTGTGTCTTTTTTTTGATCACATGGAATTTAAAAAATTTAAAAAATAAAAAAAAACAAGTAAAATCCTTTATAAAAGGTATATTTATTAAAATTCCCTAAAAAGAGCTACATCACAGAACTAGTTTTCGATCGGATGACCGATCGATTAACGTTTAAACGTTTAACGTATCGAACGTTTAACCTGATAAGTTAATGCAAAGTTTTTGAAATTTTGACTACGGTTTTAAAAAAGTTATAGGTTATACTCACACGATGCTGACATGCAAAATACAAAAATATACGGGTAAAAACCCTTTATAATTGATCCGTCATGGAAACATAGCTTACATTTGTGAACTTGAACTTGGATGCACAAAATAGCCCATGTATTCTGCTAGAGGTACCATTTGAGCTCAAATTGAGTTTTTCACATTTTGAATAGATGATGGCAACTGGCGAATGATAACGGAAATCCTGAATGATGATATGACAGAAATGACAGTTCCACAGAAAGTTGAAATATTTACTTATAAATATTTATGTACCCTCTGGTGTAAAGCTTGTTAAAATTGAAAACAGTAACGACAATCACTCCACTGTGATAAATAATCAATTAAAGTAAAATTAAACTTGATGTTATAGTTATGTGTCTAGAGTAGCTGTATTAAAATGCAGTCAGGTAATGTTTGTCAATGATGGAGGTAGGCAAACCACATTACACATAAAATCAATAACTATGAAAATCGATAATAAATCCTGTTGTGGTCACACCTAGGATTTAGAAACGCATTTTATGTTGATTTTAAAGTTATTGAATTTATTTAAATATTTGGTATTTGTTGGAATTTGTGTAAGTGCAAGAAAAAACCACAGTAGGGGTGATAGAAATGTAAAAATGTTTCAAATATTCCAGGGAGGATATATCATTAAAAAACAAGCTTAGACTTAGGCGACTCATTCCCAAGGACCCCGCAGGCTACCCGGAACCCCAAGGGTTTGAAATTTGAAACCAAACCGTCATAAGATGTGGCTAACGGTAAGGGGAGAAGAGGATGGAATATAAGGTGTATATGATATAATTAATGAGAATGGAGCAATCAGAACAATTTTTTCTAAACAATTGGCACCTTATTATAAAATACCTAGCAATCCTCTAACACCCAGACTGTATGGTTTACTTAAGATACATAAAGAGGGAATCCCCATTCGTCCAGTTGTTAGCTTCATAAACACTCCTGCTTCCATTCTTTCAAAATTTATACTCAATCTTATTAACAACATGACGATTCTCTCGATTCTCAGTCAAAAACTCAAGACATCTTGTCAACAATCTCCAATAAATCCAGCTTCATCCAAACATTACCATGCTTTCATTTGATGTTAGCAATCTTTTCACCTCAGTCCCAAAACAAGAAACTATTAATCTGGTACAATCTCTTCTAAGAGCAAGTTCTATTACTTACCATATCTACCACCAATTCAATTATTCTTTTACTGCAATTTTGTCTAGCTCAAGACTTCTTTTTATTCAACAATAAATATTATAAGACAACCTGATGGTTTAGCCATGGGTAGTTGCCTATCTCCTCTCCTAGCTGACATATTCATGGATTATTTATAATCCGTACATATCATGAAAAATCCTGAAATTCTCCATTGGTATCGTTACATTGATGATTGTTTAGTCATTATCTCAGGTAACTCGAATACAGCTGATTTACTACTTTCTAAAATCAATCAAATCCACCCCAATATTAAATTCACCATGGAATTAGAGTCATCCCAATCAATTAATTTTCTCGACCTCACTATTACCAGATTAAATGACCACTTCGATTTCAGTATCTATAGGAAACCGACACAGACCGAACATGTCATACCACTATCTTCTAACCACCCCATGCCACATAAATTTGCTGCCTTTCACAGTTACATACACCGTCTTGAAACCATCCCTTATCACAATCCAACTACAAGAAAGAATTAAATATACTTTGACCAATAGCCTTCAATAACAGTTACGATCCACACATCATAAACATGTCTTAAGATATTAAGACCTGCCGCAACCTGGATAAGGGACGCGTCAAAGGCAAGCAAGAAAAGATGGGTAGTACTTGTTCTGTTGGACATAAAAAATGCTTTTAAATCGGCAAACTGGGGCCTCATTGTAACAGAATAGTCGAATGTGGGGTTCCGGAATATGTGTCCAACATAATAAAGGACTACCTATCTGAAAGAACCGTATGCATATCAAAGAAAAAGAAGATGAAAATGACCACGGGAGTACCCCAGGGGTTAGTCCTGGGACCCTCACTATGGAATATATTATATAACGGGGTACTAGAAGTAAACAAAGAGAGAGGAGTAAAGGCGATTGCATACGCGGACGATCTGGCCTTACTAGTCGAAAGCGATTGGGGCATAATATAAAAAGTAAACCAAGCAATAAAGAGACCCGCGGAATGGATAGAAGAAAATGATTTAAAACTTGCAGTAGAAAAAACGGAAGCGATAATCTTGAGGGGAGAAACAACATATTATTCGGGTACAATGCCTCCGAAATAAGACCCCAAAAGACCGTGAAATACTTAGGAATTACGTTAGACCACAGACTGACATTCGGACAACACGTTCAAGAAGCATGTCGAAAGGCTGAAAAAAGGACCTCTGTACTAAACAAGTTAATGCCAAACATAGGGGCCCAGGATCACAGAAAAAAAAACAGTGATGTTACAATCCATCCTATCAATAGTATTATACGGGGCCCCGGTGTAAGGGTTTATCAACATCCAAAATTGAGATCAACACATATTCATTTAATTCTTAAATGTACTAGAAACGAAAACCAAAACATACACATTTGTTTACATTTTTACTGGGTCACCTAGTTTTGTTAGAAGCACCAGTCTGACGATATTGCATAGTCAACTAATTCATATTTTCGTATGTCATGGCCACGCTGAGTCGACAATATAAACAAACTAGATGTTATAAGTTTGTTTATATAAACACGAAGGTATGGTGATTCATTTTAATTCATTCGTATTATTAAAAAAGAACATTCTCAATCCAGATGCTCTAGCAGATAGTTTTACCGCGAGCACATCAACTATTTACTGTGGTCTTTATAGTTGGTAATAAATAAGCAGTTATACATTATTGTTTAATTCAGCAACCCCTATTGGTAGGGGGTAACTACCCCCAACTACCCTAAGATGTTTCCCGAGGGTGCATACCCGCATATGGCGATCTAAGACCAGGGACGAACACGGGAACTAGCAGTCTGGAACGAGTATGGGAGGAAAGTCGTCCAAGGATGAACTCCAGGAGAATGGAGTAGTGAACAGCAACTTTATCGTCAAGAGTAAGGACGTCAAACCCGATACGGAGCTGAAGGTGCTGCTTTACATAATTACGGCTGTTCTGATTCTTAGATTGGCGTGGTCACTATGGAAGGCCCACAGAAGGAACCTCAAAAGGAACATTCATCGTGGACTGGCGAGATCAACAGCGAACATTGACGTTTAAAGTGGTGAGTCCATATTATCTGTTCTTATGGTATTTCCATGATATAGTCGTAATTCACAATATAATAATAATATAATCGTAATTTAAGATGAATTTCATGGCTGAACAACCTCAGAGAATGGTTTGGATGCAGCTCAAAACAACTATTTAGAGCTACTGCCTCAAAAATTAAAATAGCTATGATGATTGCCAACCTCCGTAGCGGAGATGGCACCTGAAGAAGAAGAATTTAAGATACACATAATCTAAGTTTTACCTATTTTTATCTACCAATTCTATTTTAATTACCTTATTGGTATTATAGGGAATTTTTTTTACAAATATCATGGTTATTTATAGGACGCAATGATACATTTTTATATGATTTTTATATATTTATTAGCATATATTTTTATCTTTACCGACTTTTTATCCAATTATTATTTTACCTACTGATTTTTATGGTGATTTATATTGATTGATATAATGATTTTTATTGCAATTTACTATATTTTTACTATTTTTGACATAATATTATATATATATATATATATATATATATATATATATATATATATATATATATATATATATATATATATATATATATTTATATCACTTAAAACTTTTTTGACTTTTTAAAAAATATTTTATTTTGAAAATACAAGAATTAAAGTTACATGTACTAAATCTAAATTATTACGAACAAATATTAAACACCGGCAAATGGTTTTATATGATTTACAAAATGCTGAGGTTGTGAGAAAGCCTGGACGTAGTAGTTCTCGCTGACATTGGCATTGAAACTGGATGCGTCGATTCAGATGGCTGACACCTGATATATCCTGATGGGAAATAAGTAGGTACTTCATTATTAAGGTTAGTTGGTAAAAACGGATATAACAGCTCCCCTTGTTAGAAGGAAGTTGACGCGTGGCAGCAACTTCCAGAGTGTCTGTTTATTGGTATTCAGTGCGATTTGCTCTTCTTCGTCTATGGAGTCGCTTAGGTGAATACTGGGTCTTTGTCTTGGAAAGATTTTGTCTGAGAAGTGATTGCAACAACTGAATGGTATTTGAACTGGATGACTTTAGTACGTAACATTGTCGTAAGCGTCAATCAATTTCTGGGAGTGTACTCTTGTACTACCAATAAGGGCATCGCAAGTGGGTTGTAGTTTGAGCACGTGGTTAGTTTTGATGATTTCTGACTTGACTTCTCTGAATTAGCATTTGATTTTATTGGGCAGTGGGTCAGAAACTGTTACGAGCCAAAAATTCAAGCTGATCTTCTGAATGGTGTAGTCTTTGGCAAATATTACGGAAGTCTGGCATGTTCTAGAAAGGCGTTCTTGTCGCTTCAGAAGTTGGGCTTCGCATATGGCGTCGCTGTCGATTGGATAACAGATCTTGGTTCTGGCTCGAAGTGTTTTGCATGACTCAAGGCTATCTATTTATTGTAAGGTATAACAAAGAATCATCGTTTCGCGCAATATATTTATGAGTTGTTGTTAATATCGAATTTAAACCTGTTCGATTATCCAGTATTGTTATTGGATAGAGATAATATAAAGTATATTGTTCTACATCAGTTAAACAGTTAAAGGAATATTTAAGAAGAACACAATTCTTGTGTCTACTTGATAGGCATGTAATTCGATAATATCGAGATATTGAGGGAGGTTTGAAGTATAGATAGATAGGGAAGATTATTTTTCTGTAATGATTGTGATATATGCCTAATATAAGCGATTCAATTAAATCAAACGGGGTAATGATTGAACTATGTAATATTTTTAATCGAGTAAAAGTTATAGCATTTACTATATCATTTAACGAATCTTTGATAAATGAATAGCTTTCCATTAGCAATTCACAAAAGTTCAGCATATCGATTTGAGATTTATAGAATTTTAATTGGTCAGAGATATTCATTATTGATTTTCTAATTTCTTTAATATTATTGTTGAAGGTTTCCTCATCTATTTGTAATTTTCGTATTGTCGCGTTGAAACTCTTAATGAAAGAAGTGGTAACCGATATTTGAATTTTTAATAAGTTTTCGATTTGATACTCATCGCGGGGTATCTTATTAAATTTATACATTCATTGAAATATTCGTCATCTGACGAATCTAAGTTTCCGGTCATTGTTATTGATTTCCATATTGAACCTATTCCGTTAATAAGTTCATGTTTTTTCTCGGAAAGCGTATTGTTTTGTATCAGCGATTATTTCTGTATATTTGACTATAACGGAACTAGAGATTTGTTTGAGGAGACGTATGTGAGTTTGGACTTCAGATTTGAATGATAGTATTCAAGCTACATTTTATTCAGTGGTATCTATTAATTGGCTAAGATTCTGTCGTCTTGTCGATAAAATCTCTGATTGGTTACATGTCTTTGTATACCAGGAGGGTCCATGTGTCGTTTGAAATTTTGATTTAAAAGATTTAGTGAAAACATACAGGAAGCAGTGTTAAACATTAGTAAAGTTACCTTAGTTAAATTAATTAGTTAATAGTTAAAAATGGAAAACAAAAATAAAGGAATGTTGTGATGGGGGAAATGCTAAAATTGGTAGAAGCAATTAGAAAAATAAGAATTAAAAGTTAACCAATAATAATGACTGTAGTAGATAAGAATTCAGAGAATTAAGGACAATGATTAAAATAATGTGTAAAACAAAAGAAAATACAATGAAGATAAACTCAAAGAGGTCGAAGAAAGATTCCAAACAAAAGGACATTAAATCCTTTTACCAGGAAACAAGAACAATGGAAAGAGGATATAAGAAAAATATCCCATATATGAAAAATGATGAAGGTGGGTACATTAATAAATAAATCAGGGAGTTAATGAGAAATTGGCAAACTTACTTTTTGCAACTGCTAAACAAAAATGAAGAAGGAAGGAGAATAATCCATGAAAGTGAATATGACCTTATATTAATAGAAACTTGTACAATGGAAAAAATAAAAAATATAATAAAAAGACGAAAACAATAAAAGTCTAGGAATAACAGAAATATCGGCGGAAATGATAAAAGCCCAAGAAAAAAAGCTACCCAAAGAGATACATAACTTGATAAAAGCACATGGGAAACAGAAAAATGTCAACAGAGTGGGCCATAGCAGGGGTATGTCCCATACACAAAATTTGACGAAATGAAAGGTGAAAACTATTTAAACTATTATAGTAGAGACAACTATAATAGAGGTATCGCGCTGTTAGAAGTAGTTAGTTTAGACAATCTTGACACGAATCATAAGAAAGAGCTAAATAAATATAAGGAAAATATATTGGTCGAATATCAGGCAGAATTTAAAAATAATAGGTCGACGGCAGACCAAAAGCTTGCGCTAAAAGGAATCCGCACTACGTGCTACGAATATAAACATCAGTATTACCTATGTCCTGTTCGTTGACTTTTCAAGTACGACTAAGATAAGGTAAAGTGGCAACAGATATACGATCTAATGAAAGAGATAAGCCTACTAATTAAAATCGTCACGATGGAAAAAAATGCCTATGGATAACAAAATAAACAAAATAGCAAACAAGGGGCATAGGCATAAACCAAGCAATTTTGAAACAAACGAAGGATTACAGTAAGGGTACAAATTATCAATGACTCTTTTTTTTTTAATCTAATACTAGAAGGAATAATCAGAAAAAGTAAAATAAAGATGCAGGAAATATTTTCTTTTAACACGGTCATCAATGTATGGCAATATATAGATTTAACACTATTAATGACAGGTAAGAAAGAACTAAGAGGATTAATCAAGACTATTAGAAAAGAGGCAAAAGGTTTATTCTTCTAATAAATAAGGAAATAGTAATAAATAAGGAAAAGACAAAATGCATGATAATGGGTGAAAGAGATAAAAAGGAAGATAATTTCTCCTTAGACAGAATGCGAAAAATGCCTATTCGAATGAGTTTCAAAGTTTACTCAGGTGAGTCTGAAATTATGTGAAAAGCGACACGGGGAAGGAAAGATAAAGACAAAAATAGTAAAAGCAAACAAAAAGTATGGAGTGTGGCGATCATTAATGAAATTCGAATATGTCTCAAGAAAAACAAAAATTATAATCTGCAAAACAGTTGTCAGGCATACAGCTACATATGCATGTGAAACATAGGTACAAAAATCAGAAATAGACTTTTTAGAGAGATGGGAGAGAAAATGCAAGAGCAATATACAGAGGTGTGAAAATAAATTATTAATAGAGTAGAAGGAATAATAAGAGACCTTTTTTTATAATGGCTTTGGCTTTGGCTTAGTCAATTAGCCAGACTATTTGTTTTTTTTTGTATGGAATAAGAGACTTAAATAACGAGTCAAAAATAATAAAATAATGATGTCAATCAGAGCATATGGAATATGATATTTAGGACAAATTGAAAGAATGAGAAAGGAAAGAATGTTGAAGATGGTACTATCACGAAAATCAATACATCAAGAAGAGAAGATAGACCAGGAAGAATATTAAATGTCAGAGTATATGAAGACTTGCGAAAAAGTAATAAATATCGAGAATTGGAAACAAAAAGCTTTAGACAGAAAACAATGGAAACAAGTAGTTAAGAAAAAATGTATGGAAAGACTATAATAAAATTTGTACATTGTAAATATTTAATATTAAGTATTTAATAAAAATAAATGTAATATTGTCTATAGTCTATATTATAGTAGTACAGTGTAATATAATTATGTACTTAATAACTTAATACTAATTGTGGGGAAAATTAAATTTCTCAGCTCTATGCATTCAAGGGTTCTTGAGCTTAATAAATAAAATAAATTCTTCATAAAAGTAGATTCCAATGGTGTTGTTGATTAGGGTTAACATATACTGGGAGTGGATGACTGAAATGAGTCTAAGGAATTTGAAATTCATGATAGATGAATTTATCAAAATTTACTTTGATTGTTCTATTGGATTTGGTATTTAATAAAGTAACATAATTTACGTGGGTTTCTTGGGTTTCGAAAGGGACAATAATTTGAATTTGGGTTTTCCTTTAGGATTACCTAAGTTCCTAAAGTACTTTGATAAAGAGTTTTCTCATTATTGGGACCGTGCAAGTTCGGCAAAGCGACCTCTATTTCTACGCTCTGTACTTTTATTCGCACTTTTAATTATATTGGCCAATTATATTAGTCCTGGTTGCTGGATAATTGTCAAGGCCATAGTCCAAAAAAATAATAAGAAGAAAAAATAAGATGCAGGTTATGTTCAGCAAACGTAAACAATTGTATGTAGTAAATAAAATCAGTTATTAAAATGCAGTACTGCAAGCAAAATACAATTAATTAAATTTACCTTTATATAATAATTGCATATCATATCAATATTGTGGAGCAATATATAATTTTTCTGCGCCAATGACAGAAGGTATGAAATATACGTCAATTTGACAATTTCAATTGACAATATGAATTATTTAAGATAGATGCAATATTTCTCCGCGACTCGCGCACGGTCGTTTCTCGTTTCCCTTTCCAAGTACTTGCACACCGCGAATAAAGTGTTTCGGGTGGTCTAACAGAAGTATACCCAAACATGAGTTCGTACGGTATAAATCCGTGAGTTTTAGCATTATAAAATATTTCGGGTGGTCTAATGGAAGTATATCCAAAAATGAGTTCGTAGGGCATAAATCCGTGAGTTTTCGCATTATAAAATATTTCGGGTGGTCTAATAGAAATATATCCAAAAATAAGTTTGTACGGTGTAAATTCGTTAGTTTTGTTTTTTGTGTTATTAGGACAAATGATTGCATAAGGCAGGATATTGAAAGGATGTTCATCGAAATTTTCAGATTGATTAGCTCTTTTGTTTTTATATTTTAAGCAAAGATTTTTTACTAGTTCTCGTTCTTCCTTGTTATATGTTGTATTGGAAGTCGAGACTTGATGTTGTCGTTTCGGTATATTTTATCAGAGCAATAATTTATTAAGTTATCGTTTGACTGGAAATTTAGAATCGGGTAGTTTGAATAGGGTTCAATTATTGCGGTATCGGAAAAATCGGTAATTTTGGGGATTGTGTTTGAGTTTACTATAATAGATGTCAGAAATTTTTCTTTTTCATTCACGTGTACTAATGCGTCGGGGGTATGGACTTTATCATTTTCATTTTTGTGCAAAATTGCATCTGTATTTGACAGATGACATGTTAGATTAAATATTTGCTCGGATCTGGGATCTATTTTAATTTGATTAGCAGATTCATTGTTAAGCGAATTAGTTTCTACTTTGTAGAGAGGTAATGTTTGAAAATTTGTGATTAGTTGTTTGTTCTTGAAATCTATTGCACATTCGTAATGTTCAAAAAAATCGAGGCCTAAGATTCCATCAAAATCTGTATCTAGATTATAGATAAATACTTTATGGGGGTTTCCCATTTGGAAAGGGAATAAAGTAGATTCGTTGATATGAATTGTTTGGTCTGTATTAAAGTGTATGGTCATATTTTCGGGAAAACGTGGTTTGAAATTTTTCGCGGTATTTTCATTAAAGATAGAGATACAAACACCGGTATGGATAAGTAGTTTAAACTTGTTTGATGCGTCTGTTATATAATTTGGATTTTTAGAGTTTACAGCAAGAGGAGGGCTTAGAGAAATTTCTGTTCTGGAAAATTTAGAGACGGGTTCATGTCGTCCAAATTTAGAATTTGGATCTGATTTTTTATTTGAGACAAAGGTTCGTTTATTGAAATGGCATTGTCTGGTGGGTGGTTCTGATTTGGAACTGTGAGAAAATCCTGATAGTCTTGGCTATCAATTAAATCGATCGATTCATCGAATGAATTGTAATAATCAGGAGGTGGATAATAATTATTATCGGAGAAATCTTCGTAATGATAGTTTTCAATGGGAGCTGGGGTATAATCATGAACATAGTCAGGTTCGTAGTTAACAAAATGAGCTCTCTGTCTATCGTTCGAAAAATTTGGGTTCTTATGAATTACAGAAGGGCGTATTTGTGGGTTATTTTGATTGAACTGGGGTCTTTGTTGGTCGTTAGGTCTAGTGTTTTGATAGGTATTATTCGGGCTGAAGTTTTGCCTCTGAAAGCCATTATTTTGGGCATTATTGAAGTTTTGATAGCTACTGAAATTTCGAGTATCGTTAAAATTCTGGGAATTATTTTGGGAATTTTGTCTAGAGCGACATTCGTTATTTGAGTGGCCAATGCGTCCACAAAAGGTGCATCTAGGTGGTTGAAAGTTTGGTCTTCTAATGGGTTGATTATTTTGATTGGGTCTGGGAGGATTGGGGCGATTGGTTTTCTGTATTTCGAAATAGGATAATTGTAGCTCTCTTCTGATGCGGACCTGAGCTTGAAGAAGGTCTTTCGGATTACTAGCACGAACAATATGTGCAATTTTTGGATCGAGGCCGGTCAATAATGTATTGAGCGCCATTGATTCGATTAGTACGATTTGGGCTTGTTTCTCTTCAGGAGTGAGGCCAGATTTCTGGATATTGGCATGCATTTTTGCATTAAGGACTTGGACACGATTGAGGAATGTAAGAGCCGATTCATTTGGAAGTTGTTTGACTCTCTGTAAATCTTGTATGAGAGAAGATAGGTCTCTAGTGTCTCCAAAGTGGGAATTAAGAAGTTGCTTAATTTCTACATATGATAAGGGATTTCTAGAGCTTATGAGTTGCGCTGCTCTTCCGCGAAGTTTATTTTTTATGTGAATTACTAATAGTTGTTTTCGATCACGCGTAGACATATTGTAGGCATAGTCACAAGCATTTAGAAAAGTTTGTAAAAATATTTGATCGCCTTCAAATTCGGGTACGATCGAAAATATTTCGGATAGTTTATAAGGTTCTACTTCGGGTTCATTCTCGATATGAGATACGGGGACTGCGGGGCGAGAAGTGTTACTACTGTCAGTCATGATGATCAAATAAATTTAAATAAAATAGGTAATCAATATATCAAAAAATATAAAAAAAAATGGTCAAATAAAACAATTTAAATATGGAATAATCAATATATCAAATAGTAAAAATAAAAATGGTCAAATAAAACAATTTAAATGTGGAATAGTCAATATATCAAATAGTAAAAATAAAAATGGTCAAATAAATCAATTTAAATATCAAATAAAAATCAGAAATAATAAAAAATATACCAGAAAATGTTTTTATAACAACTGTCCGATTAGCGAAATGTGCGTGTTTCAGACGTGTATATAAGAACAATAGTGAAAATAAAGGAATGACGATTAACAGAATAAACGTCAAATAGTTAAAAGATAATCAGAAAAATATTTAGTGGTTGTATTTAATATTTAAAAAAAAAATGTTCTTATAATAACCGCCCGATGAGCGAAAAGTGCGTGTTTCAGGCGTTTATAACAACAATAAATAAAATAAGAAAAAAATTGACGATTTACAGTATAAACGTCAAATAATGAGAATAAATATGTACTTGTTTTTATTGATTTTCAGTATAATCAATATTGGAATATCGAACAGTATTCAATAATAATAATAATAATAATATTGTAAAATAATGTAATAATAATATACGAGACGATTCAATATTAGACTTACACTAAATCCAAAAACATCTAGTCGTCTTGTTCTCGACAGCGTCTCTACCAGGGGCTTCACCAGGTGTTCCTAATCCGTAGATATCTGCAAAGTGATGACGGCTCTGCCTTTTGGATGGTTCGTTTCTGAATCAAAGGATTGGAATCCACCGTTGTTAGTTAGGCCTTTCCGTGTTCTAACAACGTTTCCAGATCCTACTGACTGCGCCAATTTTTATATCACTTAAAACTTTTTTGACTTTTTAAAAAATATTTTATTTTGAAAATACAAGAATTAAAGTTACATGTACTAAATCTAAATTATTACGAACAAATATTAAACACCGGCAAATGGTTTTATATGATTTACAAAATGCTGAGGTTGTGAGAAAGCCTGGACGTAGTAGTTCTCGCTGACATTGGCATTGAAACTGGATGCGTCGATTCAGATGGCTGACACCTGATATATCCTGATGGGAAATAAGTAGGTACTTCATTATTAAGGTTAGTTGGTAAAAACGGATATAACATATATATATATATATATATATATATATATATATATATATATATATATATATATATATATACAGGGTGTTTCATTAATAATTGTCCATATAGTAACTGGAGAAACCTTAGCACAAAATACAAAGATTTAACCTAAAACACTTAAATAAAATGTGGTTCCTTACAGGGTGTTTGATCTAAAATGTTAAAAACTATTTTTGCTCAGCATTTTAAAACTATTCGACGTATCTTTTCATACTTGGCAGAAAGTGCGACTACTATACACCCTACTAAATTATGATAAACAAAAATGTTTCTAGCTACTACCAGAGGCGTGCGACAGGGGATAGTGAATGGTTGACCCTTCTCAAATTCTACGCCACTTGAGGAATTACTACTTTAGTGCCATTTTTAGATTTTATCATACTTTCTACGTAAATAATATACTTCTCATTGGTATCGATAAAGTCATTAGTTTTCGAGATATTTGAAGTTGAATATGAAACGGCACATTTATTTTGATTAATTTATTATATGATTCATATGGTTAAAATTTAAAAATTATTTGTACCCTGTACTTAAAAACTATTTGGCGTATCCTTATCATACTTGGCAGAAAGTGTAGGTACTCTACACCCTACTACATTAAGATAAATAAATGTTTCTAGCTACTCCCAGAGGCGTACGACAGGGGATAGTGGCTGGTTGACCCTTCCCAAATTCTACGCCACTGACAAAATTGCTATTTTAGTGTAATTTTTTGATTTTTTATTACTTTTTATGTAAATAATATACTCTTCATTCGTAACGATAAATGATTAGTTTTCGAGATATTTGAAATTAAAAATGAAACGACACAATACATTAATCAAAATAACCGTGCCTTTTCATTTTTAACTTCAAAGATCTCGAAAACTAGTGACTTTATCGTTTCGAATGAAGAGTATGTGATTTACATAGAAAGTATTTTAGAATCCAAAAATTGAACTAAAATAGCAATTCCGCCAGTGGCTTAGAATTTGGAAAGGGTCAACCATTCACTTTCCCCAGTCGTACGCCTCTGGTAATAGACAGAAACCTTTGTTTAGCATAATTTAGTACTTTGTACAGTACCTATACTTCCTGCCAAGTATGAAAAGGATACGTCGAATAGTTTTAAAATGCTAAGCAAAAATAATTTTTAAATTTTTAGATTAAACCCCCTGTAACTCAGTAACGAACCACATTTTATTTAAGTGTTTTAGGTTAAATCTTCGTATTTTGTGGTAAGGTTTCTCCAGTTACTATATGGACAATTATTAATGAAACACCCTGCATATATATATATATATATATATATATATATATATATATATATATATATATATATATATATATATATATATAGATGCACGTTAAGTTGTGACTTCCGGTATACAGAAGAGACTGTCCGACCTCCACCTTTTCTACTAGGAATTATTTTTTAAAAATTGTGTATTTGGTAAAAGGGGGGCTTATAAAATGGGTCTACCTATTGAGGGGAAAGGATTTACCACAATAAATTTTGTATATATATACGTATACCCAGACGTAACGGAGTCGCAATCATTGTCAAAGAAGAAATTCGTAACTGTATCCGAAATTTCGTCCCTTTCAATGATCGTATCATTATGATTCAGCTGCAAAATAAACTACTGAATATTAATATAATACAAGTCTATGCGCCAACAGCTAACAAACCAGATGAAGAAATTGAGCAATTCTACAGCCAAATTAAACAAATTCTCCGGAGCACAAAAAAACATGAAGCTACAATTATTATGGGAGACTTCAACTCAAAAGTTGGTGCCGAAATCACACAAGATATAACCGGAAAGTATGGACTTGGAGAAAGGAACGAAAGAGGGCAAAGACTAATACAGTTCTGCCAAGAAGAGAAATGCATTATAGCAAATACTTTGTTTCAGCAACCTAAAAGACGACTATATACCTGGAAATCTCCAGCTGATCAAGAGGGAAAGATAGTCAGAAATCAAATTGACTACATTATCATTAATAGAAGGTTTAGAAACAGTATTACATCTGCAAAAACATACCCAAGTGCAGACGCAGCAACTAACCATAATCTGCTCTGTGCTGGATTCAAACTAAAACTAAAAATAATAAAAGCCCCCACAACGCAGAAGAAACCTAATACTCGACTCCTAAGAAATGCCGTTATATCAGATGAGTTCGGAAATAAGATAAATCGTGAGATTAAAAAACAGTTAGAAAGATCTGGACAAGAAAATATCGGTCAAAATCTAGATATCATGAATTCCGCCATGGTCACCATAGCAAACGAAGTTTTGAAACTAGAAAAAGACCCAATAAAGAAAAAGGATTGGATGACCGATAAAATACTAGACCTTATTCAACAAAGAAGAAATTGGAAAAACAAAGACGAGATTCGGTATAGAGAGATATATCGACAAATAAGATACGAGGTTAAGCGAGCAAAAGAGGACTGGCTGGAACAAAGATGTCGTGAAATGGAAGAACTACATAGAAAACATGACGAGTTTAATATACATAAAAAGCTTAAAGAAATTACCTACACTCAGAGAAAAAGAACTCCTCACTTTATGAGAAACTCCAAAGGTAAAATAATTCTCGACTTGGATGAAAAAAAGGAAGAATGGACTAACTATATAAAAGAGCTCTTCCTGGATACGAGGCCACCACTTAACACCACAAACTATGCGAATACTGGTCCTAGTATTTTAAAAGCGGAAGTAGAGAAAGCCATCAAACAGAGCAAAAATGGGAAATCTCCAGGCCCTGACCAAATACCATCAGACTGGCTCAAACTTCTGGATGACGACAATGTCTCACAACTAACAAACATTTATAACCATATATACGAGACTGGCATGATGCCACAGATATGGTTAGAGTCTACATTTATTCCAGTCCCAAAAAAGCCTAATACATCATCATGTAAAGACTTTAGACTAATTAGTCTCATGAGCCACTCTCTCAAGCTACTTCTTAAGATAATTCTTAATAGAATCAAGCAGAAATGTGAAGAGACAATGGGAAACAAACAATTCGGTTTCAGAGAAGGATTGGGAACAAGGGAAGCTTTGTTCTCAATGTTAACATTACTTCAACGATCATGGGAAGTACAGAAACCAATTTACGTCTGCTTTATAGATTTTGAGAAGGCGTTTGATAGAGTTCAACTTAATAGGTTGTTTGAATATCTAGAAATGATTGGAATAGACGATAAAGATCTGATGCCTGGTTGCACCAACAGATCTTAAGCTCCAGCTTAGCTGAGCTCTACTTATAAATAGGGCCTCACTGAGTATCACTTGCGTTACACCATAATTTTAGATTCTTACCTTATTATCAATTATATCTATTATTATATTATGGTATTCTTTGTAATAAATTATAATTATATTATATTATTTCTTATGATATTCTCGACTTAAGCTTAAGATCTGTTGGTGCAACCGGGCATTAGACTTTTACAACATCTATATTGGTATCAAGAAGCTTCTATTCTGGTAGACGGCAAAGAAATAGACAAAATTTGCATTCAAAGAGGTGTCAGACAGGGTTGTGTGTTATCCCCAACTTTGTTTAACGTATACTCAGAAATAATTTTTAATGAAGCCTTGGAAGGACAATGTGGAGTTCGAATCGGGGGAGAAACTATTAACAACATCAGATATGCAGACGACACCGCGATCATGGCTGAAAATATCGAAGATCTTCAATTCCTTATAGATCGAGTCACTAGGGAATGCTCCAATAACGGACTTAACATAAATGCAACAAAGACAAAGTTACTTGTGGTTAGTAAACAAGACGTCGGCCCTATGCAACTAATTGTCAATGATGAATCAATAACAAAAGTTAACCATTTTAAATACCTAGGATGTTGGATAAACGAGACACTAAATCCGGATGAAGAAATTAAAACTCGTATAGAAATTGCAAGAGGAGCATTTATGAAACTTAGATCTATTCTGAGCAACTCTCAGCTGAACTTACAACTAAGAATCAAGTTCCTAAAATGTTATGTGTATCCTGTATTACTATATGGATGTGAAACCTGGATCATGAAGGTTAACATGATGAACAACTTAGAAGCCTTTGAGATGTGGTCGTATCGTAGAATGCTCAGAATATCTTGGGTTCAACGCATTTCAAACAGAGAAGTCTTAAACAGAGTAGGTCAAGGCGAACGTGACTTAATGAAGATGATAAAAAAGAGAAAACTTGAATATCTGGGGCATATAATGAGAGGTAGCAGATACAGGATGCTGCAGTTAATACTCAATGGAAAGATCGACGGAAAAAGAGGAATTGGTCGAAAGAAATATTCATGGCTCCGAAACCTTCGTCAATGGACTGGCTTATCAGCAGATCAATTGTTACATGCCGCACAAGATCGAGAACGATATCGGCAAATTGTTATGGAAGCTACCCACGCCTAAAAATTTGGGCACGGTACTTAAAGAAGAAGATACGTATATACCGAAGCGTACAGCATACGTTATGGCTTCCATATATAGGGTAGTTCAAGGTGCGTTGTCACTTCCAGCGGTGTTGTCATATTTTGGAAGTCACAACGACTCGTCTGCTGATTTACCTCTTACTTTAAGCGTAATGTGCGATCTTTTGAAACTTTTACTGTGAATACAGTTGTGAATGCAGTTCTATGTTTTACAGTTCTTCTTCTTCTTGACTGGCTTTACAACTCGGGGTGAGTCTTCGCCGCATCCACTATGGCCCTCCATCGTCTGCGATCTTGCGCTTCGATTTGCCATTGTTGTACCCCAATCCTAGATAGATCGGTTTCAACATCATCCTTCCATCTTTTTCTGGGACGGCCCACTGATCTTCTACCGTCTGGTCTCTCGAAGAACACTGTCTTTAGCACTCTGTCTTCCTCTGATCTTACTCTGATCTTACTACATGACCTGCCTATCTTATCCGATTAGCTTTTATATGTCTGACGATGTTTTCAGTACCATATAGAGTCACGAATTCAGCATTGCGGCGCCTTCTCCACTCTCCTGTCAATTCATCTCTTTAAGGACCAAATATCATTCTGAGGACTTTCCTTTCAAATATCAGCAATTTATTTATTTCTCGCATGTTTTACAGTTGTCTATTTAAATTAAAAGATTGATATTCTTTTGATTACACAGGTTTACAAAAAAATACATTTCGGAATATTTGACGAAACCATATGACTAGGGGGTTTTTGGGGTCGCTGGTCACGAATCCGGGGTCCGCTGACCTCTATCACGTCAGGTAATGGTCATCTCAAGGTCAAATCAAGATAAACCGACAGTCGCTCTGAAAAAGTATATTAGGGGGTTTTTGTGGTCGCTGATGACGAATTTGTGTCCGCTGACCTCTATCACGTCTAGCTCAAGGTCATTTCGAGGTCAAATCAAGATAAATCGACACGATCGCTCTGAAAAAGTATATTAGGGGGTTTTTGGGGTCGCTGATCACAAAACTGGGGTCCGTTGAGCTCAACCGCGACAGGTAAAGGTCATTTCAAGGTCAAATCAGTTTTGTGGACTTGTCCTGATTTGGCCTTGAAATGACCTTTACCTTACGTGGTAGAGCTCAACGGACCGCAGTTTTCATGATCAGTGACTCCAAAACCCCTATATTTTCAGAGCGATTGTGTCGATTTATGTTGATTTGACCTTGAACTAGACGTGATAGAGGTCAGCGGACTCCTGATTCGTCATCAGCGACACCAAAAACGCCCTAATATACTTTCTCAGAGCGACTGTCGATTTATCTTGATTTGACCTTGAAATGACCTTTACCTGGCGTGAAAGAGGTGAGCGGATTCGTGATCAGCCCCCCCCAAAAACCCCCTTGTCATATGGTTTCGTCAAATAGTCCGAAATTTAGTTTTTTTTTTTGTAAACCTGTGTTATTTATGATATGATTGATATTTATTTTATAAATACTAATATTTTATTATTGCTGCAAAATGGATTTTTTGGAATTAATTAAAAAAGTGTTATTAGTAAGTAATTTATTTATGAAAATTATATCAAAAATTTTAATAAATAAATTTGAACTTATTCTTCTTCTTCTTTCTCGAAACTCCTTATGCCCCCCAGGGGCGTCGGAGAAATTTGAACTTATAGGAAATTTTAATATTCATTATTTTTCTTGATTAAATTTTGAATTTTAGATTTTATTACAGGCACCGTCCTTTTAATTTTTGATGTACCAATAATAATGTGTAATAAGAAAATTAAATGGCTAAATACACCAGGTGGGGTTGAGCCGCTAAAAAGTTATCTAGATCCATCTTTTTAGAGCAGATTAGTCCCAGTCTGCTACTCGATACTATTGATTGTGCTTCTCCATTTCTTTCTATCCTCTGTCTTTTTCTGCTAGTCTCTAATTCCTGCCCTATATAAATTTTCCTTTACTTCCTGTAACCATTTATTCTAGTTCCTCCGCGTCTCCTTCTAACTCCGGGTTTCCATTGTAAAATTGAGTTTATAGTTGTTACGCTACCTGCTCTCCATATATGCCCCAACCATCTAACACTGTGCTGAAATCTGAAAATCTGGAATAATATCTACCCGAGTCGAAACATCTTTTTTAATATATGAAAATAGTTATTTATGAAACAGTTCGTGGAGTATGCTTTTTACGAATGCACGTGATGTTTGGAGCACGAGCGACAACGGAGCGAGTGCTATACATCGCGTAAGTTCGCAAAAAGTACTTCACGCACAGTTTCATACAATATTTTATCCACGATAAACAAATAAAAAAACTGTAACTCTCTATCGTCAAAACCACAAAACTGTCAAATTTTTTTTGTAATTTATTGCTCATTATGTCATCACCATGACAACGCGAAAGTTAAGGATATTTGATTATATGAAAGTGTGTCAAAAACAGTGCGAAAAAGTAAATCCCGTTTAAAATACATTGTTACTTCACGCACACGTTATTCCATTAAATAGATCGATGCAGATCGGCCTTATATCGGATCCTCTACTATTAGTCCGTTCGCTGACGGTAAAATATTGTAAAACCCATAAATTTTAAAAAACCGCT
Organism: Diabrotica virgifera virgifera; assembly: GCF_917563875.1. Classification (NCBI taxonomy): domain Eukaryota; kingdom Metazoa; phylum Arthropoda; class Insecta; order Coleoptera; family Chrysomelidae; genus Diabrotica; species Diabrotica virgifera. The sequence goes on along the minus strand of NC_065447.1, from coordinate 123,806,909 downwards.
TAGATTGACATGAAATTTGGCATACACATAGGTAACATATCAAAGAAGCACATTGATATTGTGCCGATGTGTGCTTTTGCCATGGGGGTGACTTTTACCTCGTCTCGGGATGAAAAAATATACGTTCAAAATAAGTCCGGAAATGGATTAACTGACTAATTCTAGGCAACTTTTGTTCTATAGCATTTTTCACTTAGTTACTTTTCGAGTTATTTGCGAGTAAATATGTTCAATTTTCAACAAAAAAAAAACATTTTTTAACGGTTTTTTGGCAATTAACTCAAAGTATTTTATCGAAAAAACCATTCTTAGGAAAAATATAGCCCATAAAAAAGTAAAAAAATGGTGTGCTTATGAATGAGATCCCTAGACCCAGTAAAAGAAGAGTTGTAACTAATGAAAAATAGGTTCATACACGCCAAATTCCAAATTGAATATTTCAACGTGAACTGTCAAAAACTAAAGCACTTTTTGGGGAACACTCATTATAACTTTTTTGTAGTGTTTAAAAAAAGGTTAAAACAGTTTTAGCATTAAATTAAGGAAGTTACGCTCAAAATGAAGATCCTTTTTTTTTGTAAAAAATTATAAAATTCACCCCCTAATTAGCATCAGAAATGAAATTAATAGTCACCACTTCAGAAGTTGATTTACTCGTGTATGTATTGTTTATAAATATGATCTGTAAGCTTCATCGGTTCAAAATGCTTATTTTAAGGGGATGTAATTGAAAGGGATTGAACTAGTCACTAACCAACTGTGTAAGCCAATTTTGAACAGCCATATCTTAACCAATATTTGTCTCAAAGAAAAACACATAATCCTAAATATTCAGAAAAGCAAAACCTACATTTTTTACTATTCGTAATTTTTAGTATCACTAATAAATTTTATGTCACTTTGAAACAGCATTTTTTCTGCAAAAAATTTTACTTTAAAACCAATTTTTTTCAAAAATTAGCCTTTTGAGCCGATCATATAAGATATACAGATCATATAAATATTACATAAGTTAAGTAACTTGTGAAGCGGTAAGTATTAATTTCATATGAGATTCCAATTAGGGGGTGCTTTTTCGAATTTTTTTAACAAAAATAGGACCTACTTTATTTTGAGCGTATCTTGCTTAATTTTGATGCTAGAAACTTTTTTAGAAAACATAAAAAATATTTTTTTAAAACTTTAAAAAAGTTGTAATAAGTTGTCTCAGAACAGTGCATCATTTTTTGGTTGCCATCCTTTTTTGGTTATTTAACGTGAAATTATTCGTTTTTAAATTTGACGAATATGAACCTGTTTCCTGTTTTACATTAGCTACAAATTTGCTTCTACTGATTCTAAAAAGTTCATACGTACATCAATTTTGTTATTTTATAAGCTATATTTTTAATGTTTTTCCCGATAACATACTTACTTTTTGAGTTATTGGCAAAAAAACCGTATAAAAGTGTTTTTTTTGATGATAAATTGACATATTGACTCGCAAATAACTCAAAAAGTATTAACTTAGTGAAAAAATTCTATATAACAAAAGTTGCTTAGAATTAGTCAGTTTATCCATTTCCGAACTTATTTTGAACGTACATTTTTCACCTCCGAGAAGAGGAGAAACTCGCCCCCCAGGGCAAAGTTTTCTTTTCACTTTTTTCTTTGACATGTTACCTATGTGTATGCTAAATTTCACGTCAATCCGTTCTTTAAAATTTGGAGCAAAAACCGTTAATGAACTATACTGCAGTCAAACCCGCTTATTAGAATACCTCTTAAAGGAATATCCCGGTTTAAGGAATAGAAATTTGCGGTCCGGAAACGTTTCTACTAGCGACCAATGATCGGTTATTAAAATATCCCGGTTATAGGAATACTTTTGATTGGCACGAAGGCTATTCCAATAAGATAAGCGGGTTCGAATGTATTTCGGTAAGATCGTAAAAAACGAATCAGAATATTTTTCCTATCGACTAAGATACAACCTGGACTAATTTTATGGACTCTCGTTTAATTTTACGTTTTATTTCAAAAAAATACGCAATTTTCGGAAATTTCGTTAAATGAGAACATTTACCTACATTTCTTGTATTTAAGCTTTTAATAAGATTTTTAAAAATAATTTAGATTATTTAATAGATACCATTCACCGGCACGAAAAACGGGCACCCCAAAAAATGGTTCATTTTTGATGGCTCGTATCTCCTAAACCTATTCTCCGATTTAAGTATTTATGTAATATGTTATAGCCTTATTCTTTAACTATATCGCTGTAATAATATTGTTTCTAGACAGGTAAATTATCATTGTATACTGGGCGTACCAATCAAACTGTTTTTTTTTTAATTTTCACAACACCCTGTGGAATATACCCTTTATACAATATTGAAATTAAAACCCAACTATAGCCCCAGGTTTTCTTAACGTTCTGTTTGTTATTCATTCGCTTATGTTGGATAATAAAAAAGTTAGGGACTTTAACAACTTTAATAACAAATTTATAATGATCGTTTACTTGATAAAGCTATGTCCGCAAATGCTTGCAAATATAAAATTTTTTTGCCAAACGATCATTATTTTTTCATGCAGAAATTACCCCTTAAAGTTTGTCGCACTTATACTTAGAAACATCTATATCGATAAAGAACATGGCTAGTTGTTAAAGTCCTTAACTTTTTTATTATCCAACGTAAGCGAATGAATAAAAAAACAGAGTGTTAATAAAACCTGGAGCTATAGTTAGGCTTTAATTTAAATATTTTATAAAGGCTAGAATATTCCACAGGGTGTTGTGAAAATTGAGAAAAAAACCCAGTTTGATTGGTACACCCGGTATACAATGAAAATTTACCTGTCTATCAACAATATTATCATAGCTATATTGTTAAAGAATAAGGCTATATATAACATATTAAAAAAATTACTTAAATCGGACAACAGGTTTGGGAGATACGAGACATCAAAAATTACCCATTTTTTTTGGGTGCCCGTTTTTCGTGCCGGTAAGTGTAGATTAAATTAGAAGTTCATTGTAAAAAAGGGAGTAAACAAAAACACGAGAAAAATGAATTTATATAAGTAAATAAGTAAGTAAATATTATAGATTAAAATAAGTACAGAAAATATATATGGGCCATTTCACGAACATACGCCATTTTTGGATTACTTCGACAACGAATATTTTACTGTGCAACATAAGAAGTACGAAAGTAAATGGCGCTAATAATTATTCCAATAAACAACAATGTAATTTGCAATTTACTTTCGTTCTTTATACTTTGCACAATAAAATATTCGTTGTCGAAGTAATCCAAAACAGGCGTATGTTCGTGGAATAGGGTATAATTATAGAGATATATAATCACTTATTGTACCTTCATTTAAGGCTAACTTTAAAAGTAAAGCAGATCTGCTATTATTCATGTTTAAAAACAAAAGGCACACAAAACACTAAGTACGATTAGGACCGCGAATCTACAACAGATAAATGTCTGGAAAACGTTACACAGGGTTGCCAAAAAACGGAAGTCACACCGAGCGGTGTGGTATACGGAAGACGCTACGCGTTGTGTACATAACCTGTATAGTAGCACGGGAGCGACACTAGCGCTGGTGATATACCGTCGAACTAAAATCTGATCTTATGAGTATGTTAGATACGATATGACTTCCAGCGAAATTTTTAATATAAGCCTTCTGATACCATCTAGTAGCCAAATTCGTAAAAATATAGGCAAAACGTTGTGACTTCCGAAATCGGAAGTCATAACGGTATATATGAAGTAACAACGTATTACGAGAATCTACTTTGGAAGTCACATGGATACATGTATCAATATATATATATATATATATATATATATATATATATATATATATATATATATATATATATATATATTGATACATGTATCCATGTGACTTCCAAAGTAGATTCTCGTAATACGTTATTACTTCATATATACCGTTATGACTTCCGATTTCGGAAGTCACAACGTTTTGCCTATATTTTTACGAATTTGGCTACTAGATGGTATCAGAAGGCTTATATTAAAAATTTCGCTGGAAGTCATATCGTATCTAACATACTCATAAGATCAGATTTTAGTTCGACGGTATATCACCAGCGCTAGTGTCGCTCCCGTGCTACTATACAGGCTATGTACACAACGCGTAGCGTCTTCCGTATACCACACCGCTCGGTGTGACTTCCGTTTTTTGGCAACCCTGTGTAACGGTTTCCAGACATTTATCTGTTGTAGATTCGCGGTCCTAATCGTACTTAGTGTTTTGTGTGCCTTTTGTTTTTAAACATGAATAATAGCAGATCTGCTTTACTTTTAAAGTTAGCCTTAAATGAAGGTACAATAAGTGATTATATATCTCTATAATTATATATTTTCTGTACTTATTTTAATCTATAATATTTACTTACCTATTTACTTATATAAATTCATTTTTCTCGTGTTTTTGTTTACTTCCTTTTTTACAATGAACTTCTAATTTAATCTACACTCACCGGCACGAAAAACGGGCACCCCAAAAAAATGGGTAATTTTTGATGTCTCGTATCTCCCAAACCTGTTGTCCGATTTAAGTAATTTTTTTTAATATGTTATAGCCTTATTCTTTAACAAAATAGCTATGATAATATTGTTGATAGACAGGTAAATTTTCATTGTATACCGGGTGTACCACTCAAACTGGGTTTTTTTTCTCAATTTTCACAACACCCTGTGGAATATTCTAGCCTTTATAAAATATTTAAATCAAAGCCTAACTATAGCTCCAGGTTTTATTAACATTCTGTTTTTTTATTCATTCGCTTACGTTGGATAATAAAAAGTTAAGGACTTTAACAACTAGCCATGTTCTTTATCGATACAGGTGTTTCTAAATATAAGTGCGACAAACTTTAAGGGGTAATTTCTGCATGAAAAAATAATGATCGTTTGGCAAAATAATTTTATATTTGCAAGCATTTGCGGACATAGCTTTATCAAGTAAACGATCATTATTTTTTCATGCAGAATTACCCCTTAAAGTTTGTCGCACTTATTTAGAAACACCATGTATTGATAAAGAACATGTTTAGTTGTTAAAGTCCCTAACTTTTTTATTATCCAACATAAGCGAATGAATAACAAACAGAACGTTAAGAAAACCTGGGGCTATAGTTGGGTTTTAATTTCAATATTGTATAAAGGCTAGAATATTCCACAGGGTGTTGTGAAAATTGAAAAAAAAAACCAGATTGATTGGTACGCCCAGTATACAATGATAATTTACCTGTCTAGAAACAATGTTATTACAGCGATATAGTTAAAGAATAAGGCTATAGCACAGGGGTGGGCAAAAGCCGGCCCGCGGGCCGGGTCCGGCCCTTTCGCTTACTTTGTCCGGCCCGTTGAAAAACCCCGCAAGTACCTAATCTTTTTAATCCCTTTTATGTGATTTTGTTGAAATCAACAGTAATAGTTTGCATAGTGTTCACATAAATTATTAAATATATAAATAATAGAGAGTATTATAATTACGAACAGCCTTAGCTAACTATATTTTTAAAAACTGTTTAATTGTAACTATTTACTTTAAATTTCTTTTAAAATATAGGGAAATCCCCGGAGATTCATAATTGTTTATTCGGTATTAATAATCGTATTTAACTCTCAAGGTCTCAAGACAAGCACTCGGTGTTTGGGTATCTATTTCAACCATATCACTGACAGTTTATGATCTAAATACCTCAGCACTTTGGTCCCAATAATATGATTCTTTATTTATTAAATCTGAATTAAGTATGGTTGTTTGGAATACCTACCTACTTCAGCATAAAATTCATTGTTACCGATTTTTGCCGAAGTTTTACAACTACTTCGAAAGACGCGTATAAGTTTATTTTGATTTAGCACTGGTCGTATTTCCTATTACTCCTCATATTTCTTTTGATAGTGTGTGTTATTTTGCAAATATATAATAAATTGAAAAAGTGGAGGACATTTTGTAAGTAAAATTTGAAAACATTGTTTTTATTTTATTGTATTAAAATATTTATTTGTAAGCATTTGCAAAATGATACAATCTAAAAAAAGAAAAGTTGATTTGGAATGCAGAAATTTTAATGAAGCATGGACAGAAAAATACCTTTTTACGAACATTGGTAAGAAAGCAATTTGTTTAGTTTGCCATTAAACCATTGCTGTTTTCAAGGAATATAATTTAAAGAGGCATTTTACATCAAAACATCCAAAATATGCATCGTTTTCTTTAGAAGAACTTAAAAATGCTGCAGACAACTTAGCAAAAAACTTAAATAAACAACAAAATATTTTTAGCAAACAAAGTAACATCGAGAAATCTACCACACAAGCAAGTTATGTTATTGCACATAGGCGCCCATACACACGGGCAGGGGGGGGCCGTGCCCCCCCCCCTATCTTTTCGGGAAAGAACAAAAATTAAATTTATATTACATAAACGTATTTTTGTCAAAAAATTATTGCATAATTTTGAGAGATAAAATGGAAACAACATATTTATTAATAAAAAAAATTCACATATTGGGTAGTTATTAATAGTTTAACAGAAAATCTTTGTGTCTACGACAGTGGTCTATATGGAATGTGCATAATACACATTTCCCACAATCACGGTATGCTATTAACGAAAACATTGAAAGAGATTAGAGGCGTGGGAAACATATGCACTGTAATCGACACCCAAAATTATCAATTAAATGAATCATTTATAATACTGCAAAAAAAAACATATCAGCAAGAAATCCGATCTCTGACCGATAATCACTAATGAGCCATATGTCTTTGAGAATTGGTATAAAGTAATTCTATTTTATATTTTGAAATAAATTCATACTGAAAAATAATTTTTAACATTTATTGAACATAGTCAAATTTTAGTTTGCAAAAGTATTTTTTTAGTAAGTAGATTATTTTTAAAGTGTGCATTATGATGAACAGAACAATTTTATTTAAATAAAAAACAGGTGATCTTTCGTGATGAATGAGTGTTATATACAGGGTGTCCCAAAAGTAGCGGAAAGGTCGAATAATTCGCGAAATAAACATCGGATCGAAAAACTGAAAAATACGTGTTCAATAATTTTCAAAAATCTATGCGATGACACTAAACAAGTACACCACTTCAACCCCTGGGTGTGGAGCGGGGGGTAACTTTAAAATTTTAAATGAAACCCCTAATTTTTGTTGCAGATTTGGATTTTCCTTGTAAAAATAAGCAAATTTTATTCGAGTCATTTTGCGAATTGTGGATAGATAGCGCTATAATCGGAAAAAACGGTATATCGTGATACCATAGCAAAATTATAGAAACGGTCTAATATAGCGATTCTCAACCTGTGGGGCGCGCTCCCCTATGGGGGCGCGCTTTTAGTAATGGGGGGGGGGGGCGTGAGCATATAAAAAATACACCATCATTAACTAATTTACTAAAATCAAAGCAAAACAAAATTCTGACAAAATAAAAAATAAAATACACATGAACACTGAATAGGAGTTATAATCATAAAGAGCACTCAACACTAAAAATGAGATTTTACTGTTTTTTGTCAAAATTATTAAACGAGGGGGGGGCGCGGTGAAAATAATTATGGAAGATTGGGTCGCAAAAGCCATATAGACAGAGGGTCGTCAGACATATAAAAGCTAATCGGATAAGATGGGCAGGTCATGTAGTAAGATCAGAGGAAGACAGAGTGCTAAAGACAGTGTTCTTCGAGAGACCAGACGGTAGAAGATCAGTGGGCCGTCCCAGAAAAAGATGGAAGGATGATGTTGAAACCGATCTATCTAGGATTGCGGTACAACAATGGCAAATCGAAGCGCAAGATCGCAGACGATGGAGGGCCATAGTGGATGCGGCGAAGACTCACCCCGAGTTGTAAAGCCAGTCAAGAAGAAGAAGAAGGGTCGCAAAAGGTAAAAGGTTGAGAAATGCTGGTCTAATATCTCGAGAAATATACTTCTAAATAAAAACTAAAAACACGTGTTTAATATTTATCAAAAATCTATAGAATGACACCAAACAGGATTTTTCAGTCCACACTCTGGAGGTGGGGTGAGAGTTAGCTTTAAAATCTTAAATAGGAACCCCCGTTTTTTCTTGCAGATTGAGTTTCCTCCTCAAAAAATAAGTAACATGTATTCGAATTTTTTTAGAATTGTTGACGGATGGCGCTATATTCGGAAAATGGGATTTATTTGCGCCATCTATCAACGATTCTAAAAATGTTGGAATATGTGTGCCTTATTTTTCATAAGAATTCTAAATCTGCAAAAATAAAGGGGGCTCCTTTTTAAGATTTTAAACATACCCATGACATTTCCATTTAAAAACTTGGTCTAGTGTATAAATGTATGAATAATTTCTCACAACAGGATTCAAACTAGGTTTTTTAGGTGGTTTAAACTACAGTAGACTCCCTCTATAACGAGGACTGAAATGGTGGATTAATTATCTCGTTATAAGCGGATCTCGTTATATCAAACAATAATAATATTGAAATGTTTTAATGCCTCTTACGTAGTTTATTAGGTGTCGATGGTCAACCTGAACAGTGAACAATATGAGACTTCGCCGAAGTAAATTGTAAATTTCCTATAGTATTCAATATCGGTCGATAAACAGGCAGATGTTTATTACAGGTGGCCGAGTTTATTACAGCACTGGCCTCGATAATAAGACAGATGTTGGGCACTTGTATGTACAGGTAGTTTTGGCATTTATTTATTTATGACCATTACAACGCTAAAAACAAGTAAAGACAAGTATTCTTCGATTTAAATTTTCCTCGTTATAACCAAATATGCCTCGTTATAGAGCGTTATAGTTCAATAGGAATTTCATGGGACACCTAATGTACCTCGTTATAAGCGAAACCTCGTTATATCCGTGTTCGTTATAGAGAGAGTCTACTGTATATATTGTCATCCGAAATATACAAAATGTAATGTGCAACATCTTCACGTTTGGCCCCCCCCTAAAAATTTTTATATGGGCGCCCTTGTTATTGCACACAAAATTGCTAAGTTATGTAAACCTTTTTCTGAAGCAGAATTTGTTAAACAGTCCATGGTAGAAGTGTCGGAGATATGTTGTCCTGAAAAAAAACATATTTTTGAAAATTTAAGCCTGTCAAGGAGAACAATAGTACGACGGATCGAAAATATTTCAGGAAATTTACTCGACCAGCTAAAAACAATAATTGCTGATTTTACATATTGTTCTCTGGCGTTGGATGAGTCCTGCGATATTACTGACACAAGTCAATTATTAATATTTATTCGGGGCATTAACAAAAAATGTGAAATTCGCGAGGAACTTCTTAGTGTGCATCCAATGAAAGATACAACTACCGGTGAAGACTTCTTTAACGCTGTTGAAGAGTGTTTAGTTAAAGTAAATTTACCTTGGAACAAAATAGTAAGCATCACTACGGATGGCTGTCCTAGTTTAACAGGGAAAAATGTGGGCTTACTAAAACGAATCAGCGACAAAGTAAAACAGTTGCAGCCAGAACAAGACATATTATTTTTACACTGCATTATTCATCAAGAAGTGTTATGTAGAAAAGTTTTAAAATTGAATCACGTCGTTACTGTTGTGACAAAAGCTGTAAATTTTATCCAGGAACGTGCCTTAAATCATCGACAGTTTGTTGAATTTTTGAAAGAATTTGAAAGTGACTTTTACGAAATTCCTTACTACACTGAGGTGAGATGGCTTAGCATCGGTAAAGTTTTGGACAGATTTCAATATTTGTTTGATGAAATAGTATCCTTCTTGTCGATAAAAGAAAAACTACATGATTTTCCTGAATTGCAAAATGAGGCATGGCTAAACGATTTGTCGTTTTCTGTAGATATTGTAAAATATTTAAATGAACTTAATGTAAATTTACAAGGGAAAAACCAGTTCGCTTTCAATATGCACTCAAATGTCAAAGCATTTATGATAAAACTAAACTTATTTGCTGAGAACTTTAATAAAAAAATATTAAACCATTTCCCATCATTACAAACACGACGAGAATTATTGAAAAATTCTGATTTTCTTAAATATAGTTCAGTAACACAAGACCTGCATACTGAATTCCAAAGAAGATTTCAAGATTTCAAAGCTATTGAAAAACCTTTGTCATTAATTAGTCAACCTTTCAATTTCGATGTGCAAGAAGCTCCTGTTGAAATTCAGCTAGAATTAATTGACTTACAGGCAAATAATTTATTAAAAGAAAATGTTCAATCAAACGAATTGAGTGCTTTCTACGGTGCTTTGAATACAGAACATTTTAAACATTTTTTAAACTATGTTCAAAAATACCTAGTTTTATTTGGTTCGACATATATTTGTGAAAGAACTTTTTCGTTGATGGTTTCCACGAAAAATAAATATCGATCACAAATTACTGACGAAAATCTACACTCGGTATTAAGGATTGCTGCAAGTGATTTGGATCCCAATTTTGAAGAAATAATATCACATGAACATTCGCGATTTCACGTTTCGCATTAACTATTATATAAGTTATACTTATAATGAGTATTCTATTAATTTTAACGTTTAATGTTTGTCTTTTTTTTTATAATTTTATTTAATATTAGGTATATTTACAAAATATGTATCAATATAAATTAATTTGTATCGTTAAAATATAAATAAATAAGAAAATAAAATCTTTCAATAACTGATTTATTTAATTACCATTAATTTATTATTATTCTTCTAACGCCGACTCCACTAATGAAGGTTGGCTAAAACACCATTGCAAATTCGTCTCTATTTTCTGCTTTTCTTAAAAGCGTCTGTGTGTTTAACCCGGTCCAGTCTCAAATGTTTTCAGTCAGAATATTTGTCGTCTACCAGGACCCCTTTTTCCTTCGAACAACTCGTACATATCATTTCTGAGCATGTGCCGTAAATATGCTGTCTGTCTCCTTTTAATGGAGGTCAAAAGTTCTCTGTCTCTTTCCATTTCGTGCAACATCATTTTGTTCGTATATGATCGGTCCATGGTATTTTCTAAATTCTCCCAAAAAGCCACATCTCAAAAGCTTCCGGCTTTCTCATTAAGTCAACATTAACAATCCAAGCTTCGGCACCATAAAAAAGAATAGAGTGGATATACAACATTTTATCAACTAATATCAGATTTGCAGATTGAGTCTTTGGTGACTCAGAAATGTCCTCATCTTCAAAAAGTCTACCCTCAATTGCTCTATTCTTGATCGAATTTATGATTTCGAATTTAAATCTTCCGTAATCCAGACTCCTAAGTAAGTATTTCATTTTGTCCACTTGCTCAATATCTTCATTTTTTATCTGGTTCTTTTTCTGGATCTTCTTATGATTTAATTACGTGACATATTTTACTGGGCACAAGTTTTTCGCATGTATTCCCAAGTAGGACAATTTATTATTACCATTTTCTAATTATTAACAGTCAAATTTCTTTGTCCAAATGCTTTAAAATAATACTTATAGTATTTATTTCTTGGGCAGGGAATAAACTACACCAAAAAAATTCGCGTGGGCACAGCGTACATATCCGGTATAGTCCTCCGGCCCGAGAGACATTTTGAAACTTTCATTTTGGCCCGCGCTTAAAAGTAATTGCCCACCCCTGATCTAAGCGGTTTTTTAAAATTTATGGGTTTTGCAATATTTTACCGTCAGCGAACGGACTAATAGTAGAGGATCCGATATAAGGCCGATCTGCATCGATCTATTTAATGGATAACGTGTGCGTGAAGTAACAATGTATTTTAAACGGGATTTACTTTTTCGCACTGTTTTTGACACACTTTCATATAATCAAATATCCTTAACTTTCGCGTTGTCATGGTGATGACATAATGAGCAATAAATTACAAAAAAAAATTTGACAGTTTTGTGGTTTGAAAGAAATTAGAATGTTTAAATAATTTCTAAAAATTGTAGAATAGGAATGAATTCCAGTGATGAAGAGTTACAGTTTTTTATTTGTTTATCGTAGATAAAATATTGTATGAAACTGTGCGTGAAGTACTTTTTGCGAACTTAAGCGATGTATAGCACTCGCTCCGTTGTCGCTTGTGCTCTAAACATCACGTCCATTCGTAAAAAGTATACTTCACGAACTGTTTCATAAATAACTATTTTCATATATTAAAAAAAATGTTTCGACCCGGGTAGATATTATTCCAGATTTTCAGATTTCAGCACAGTGTTAGATGGTTGGGGCATATATGGAGAGCAGGTAGCGTAACAACTATAAACTCAATTTTACAATGGAAACCCGGAGTTAGAAGGAGACGCGGAGGAACTAGAATAAATGGTTACAGGAAGTAAAGGAAAATTTATATAGGGCAGGAATTAGAGACTAGCAGAAAAAGACAGAGGATAGAAAGAACTGGAGAAGCACAGTCAATAGTATCGAGTAGCAGACTGGGACTAATCTGCTCTAAAAAGATGGATCTAGATAGCTTTTTAGCAGCTCACCCCACCTGGTGTATTTAGCCATTTAATTTTCTTATTACACATTATTATTGGTACATCAAAAATTAAAAGGACGGTGCCTGTAATAAAATCTAAAATTCAAAATTTAATCAAGAAAAATAATAAATATTAAAATTTCCTATAAGTTCAAATTTATTTATTAAAATTTTTGATATAATTTTCATAAATAAATTACTTACTAATAACACTTTTTTAATTAATTCCAAAAAATCCATTTTGCAGCAATAATAAAATATTAGTATTTGTAAAATAAATATCAATCATATCATAAATACTACAGGTTTACAAAAAAAACTAAATTTCGGACTATTTGACGAAACCATGTTACAAGGGGGTTTTTGGGGTGGCTGATCACGAATCCGGGGTCCGCTCACCTCTTTCACGCCAGGTAAAGGTCATTTCAAGGTCAAATCAAGATAAATCGACAGTCGCTCTGAGAAAGTATATTAGGGCGTTTTTGGTGTCGCTGATGACGAATCATTAGTCCGCTGACCTCTATCACGTCTAGTTCAAGGTCAAATCAACATAAATCGACACAATCGCTCTGAAAATATAGGGGTTTTGGAGTCACTGATCATGAAAACTGCGGTCCGTTGAGCTCTACCACGTAAGGTAATGGTCATTTCAAGGCCAAATCAGGACAAGTCCACAAAACTGATTTGACCTTGAAATGACCTTTACCTGTCGCGGTTGAGCTCAACGGACCCCAGTTTTGTGATCAGCGATCCCAAAAACCCCCTAATATACTTTTTCAGAGCGATCGTGTCCATTTATCTTGATTTGACCTCGAAATGACCTTGAGCTAGACGTGATAGAGGTCAGCGGACACAAATTCGTCATCAGCGACCACAAAAACCCCCTAATATACTTTTTCAGAGCGACTGTCGGTTTATCTTGATTTGACCTTGAGATTACCATTACCTGACGTGATAGAGGTCAGCGGACCCCGGATTCGTGACCAGCGACCCCAAAAACCCCCTAGTCATATGGTTTCGTCAAATATTCCGAAATGTATTTTTTTTGTAAACCTGTTTAATCAAAAGAATATCAATCTTTTAATTTAAATAGACAACTTTAAAACATAGAACTGCATTCACAACTGTATTCACAGTAAAAGTTTCAAAAGATCACACATTACGCTTAAAGTAAGAGGTAAATCAGCAGACGAGTCGTTGTGACTTCCAAAATATGACAACACCGCTGGAAGTGACAACGCACCTTGAACTACCCTATATATGGAAGCCATAACGTATGCTGTACGCTTCGGTATATACGTATATATATACAAAATTTATTTTGGTAAATCCTTTCCCCTCAATAGGTAGACCCATTTTATAAGCCCCCCTTTTACCAAATACACAATTTTTAAAAAATAATTCCTAGTAGAAAAGGTGGAAGTCGGACAGCCTCTTCTGTATACCGGAAGTCACAACTTAACGTGCATCAATATATATATATATATATATATATATATATATATATATATATATATATATATATATATATATATATATTAATGTGATATTCAAAGATCGGTGTGCTCAAAGCAATTGATTAGATAATTAATTAATTAATTAAATTTAATTTTAATGATGCACTTATGATTTAATCACACTATTTAATGCTCTAATCTCAGGGTTTTATATTCTCGTGCTTCAATATCTCCTTTGCTTTACATATGATAAATAAGGTCAAAGACTAACGGAATAAAACACATATATGGTACAAAAACATCTATTGAAATAAATTCACCCTCAAAATATCCTCTAAAAATAATATCTCCTATTCTGATTATTGAAATACTCCTACCACTATCTAAAGTACTTATTGAAATTTGCGTTATGAATAATTCTACAAAAAAAAATAAAACTGTCTCTCGGATGATGAGTTGTCCAAATTCTTGTCTCTGGTCGCCTACAATTTACTCTTAGCAGCCCCCTATGTAGTCAGCAATCTCGCAACAAACTATTGCAAGCCTATTGTCATCAATGACCCCCTACAGATGCACGTATCTTTCAAAAAACAATGCTAGCCTTTTCTCCTCTCAATAAACTGAATCTATTTCTCGTTCCGGCATGCAACGGTGACTCTTGGAATATAAGTAGAACAATATAACTTACAATGCTTTACGTGATGAGCCTCCGTCAGGACACTTATTTCAACAAACTCACAGCTATTCATTTATCTGCCTTACTACTTCAGGAGACTCTCAGAGATCACCACTATTCGACTTGACGATCATTTAACAACTATCGTCTAGAATCACATTCGTTTAAAGGCCAGCACTAAACAGTAACGTTGAAAAAATTATTCTACCGTAAAATTAAATTATGTAAAAAATTATGAAAGTCCACTGACAACGATTCCAAAGAATTAAAATTCCAAATTGTCAATGTCAGATTCAACACCAACTTTTCCTACCATTAGAAATTTCCTAAAACTAATTACATGCCAATCGGTTTTTAAGGAGATTACATTCATTTAAATTTCTAAATACAATTATTCCCTAACCCGGTCTCATTGTCCAAACACATAACCACTTCCTTATCATACTAACTGTACAAAGAAAATACTTAATCCCTATTTAAATTTTGTTTACCTACGGCCATCCAAAGATAATTGACTTTCATTTCTTCGAAATGAATTTTGGTATATTTTTATTATATGTTTTAACTTTTCTAAAATATTAAGATCGAAACCATATTAATTCAAATTTTACATATCTTAACAACTCCCCGCCATTTGATTTGCCGAAAAACTCTGTTATTTATTTAAATGACACAAGTTTTTTTTAGGATCAAATTATTCCATTATGTTACCAAACTCTACTCATGATACTTATAAATGTCGTGAATGTTAAAAATACCCCGTATCTTGCCTGTCTCTATATGCGCTAATTCATAACTATTTACCCCATTTTCCGTATTGACCCTATATGGACCTTCAAATACCGGCATCAATTTAGCACAAATACCATTTTGTAAATTGGACACCCTTAGTGCCCTCACTAAAACTTTATCCCCTTTCTGGAATGTAACCGGCCTTCTTCTTCGGGTCCTCTCTTGCCTTTGGAGATATTTCTCTCCACTTCGTCTCAATCTTCGTTGAACCACCTCGATCACTTCTTCGTATTGTCTGGGGGCGGTGTCTTCCCACGGTCTCGTAGGCATTGTTCCTTTCATTACATATAAAGGCGTCTCCTTGGTAACCGTATTTGGTGCACAGTTCAAATACGTCTCTATTTCAAACACTTTTCTGTCCCAATGTCGATGATGTTCTTCCGCAGCAATTCTTAGAAATTTTGTGACTTCTTGTATAAAACGCTCTGATGGGTTGCTCTGTGGATGTCGGATGCTTACAAATTTTGTATTTATGCCTCTCTCTCTTAATTCCCCTTTAAAACGGTCGTTCCTAAAGTATGTTGCATTGTCCAACAAAATATTGTCTGGTCTTCCCACTGTTTCGATAAAATCGTCTATCTTCCGAAGTATTTCAGCTCCTTTCGTGGTTCTACATGGGTACAGTTTTAAATACTTTGAAAAAACATCCACCATAACTAATATGTGTTTATTCCTCTGTGTTGTTGTTATTAAATCGCTCAACATATCAATGGCGACAATATCCAGTTTCTTCCGAGCTATGACGTTTTTTGTGATGTTTTCGTTTTTGAAATTCTTACTTTTACACTTTTGGCATGTCTCGCAATTTCGAGTCATCTCTTTGGCTATTGTATAGTCCTTTCGACAAATGTAGTTCTCCCTGAACATAAGCCACACCTTCCTGCTTCCAATGTGTCCGTTGTCACAGTGTAATTTTGCTAAAACTTCTTTTGCCATCTGTTCCTTGATTACATATAGTTCTCTACCATCGACCCTCTTAAAATATAAGTTATACTCTTGTTCGACCCTTTGCTTTTCTCTTTCATCCAGTTGTTCCTGATTTTCCCTGATCTGAGCCAAAGAAAATAAGCCTGCTTCTTCTCTCATTATGTTCATGCCAACGTGGAGAGTTTTGTGGTCCTCTTTGCGGAATTGTTCATCTCTCGTCAACGCATCAGCCAAGATATTGTCAGTTCCTTTGATATATTTAAATTCAAAATCATACTCTTGAAGTAAAAGAATGCCCCTATGAATTCTATTATTTACCAGCCTATTTTTCATTATATGTATCAAAGCTGCATGGTCTGTTTCAATGGTGAATTTTGCCCCTAGTAGGTAAAACCGTAATTTATTTACACAAAATAACACACTGGCGAACTCTAATTCAGTAACGCTGTACTTTCTCTCATATGTTTTGGTTACACGGGAGACAAAACAGATTGGCACCTCTACATCGTCTTGGATCTGTGATAACACCCCTGCGAATTTTGTTATGGAAGCATCGGTCCGGAGAATGAAAGGTTGATCATATCTTGGGTGGTGTACTCTTACAGCTGTGGAGAAAGCTCCTTTTAAATTTTTGAAAGCCATTTCTTGTTCCGTTCCCCATTTCCACCTAACATTTTTCTTAAGTAATGCTATCAACGGTATTTCTTTTGTGCTGATGTCTGGTATTAGTTTTTTGAAATAGTTTACCATTCCCAAAAATCCCCGCAATGTTTTTAAATTGGTTGGCCTAGCGTAGTTATTTATAATTTCGATTCTATCTTCTGCAAGACTAATCCCTTTTGTGTCTAATTTGAATCCTAAATACAGTATTTCCTTTTGGAAAAACTGACACTTTTTAATATTTAATTTCAATCCCGCTTGATCCAGTTCTTCTAGCACAGTGTGAATATGTTGTAGATGGCTTGTTATATCTGGTGAGAAAATTAATAAATCATCTATGTAATGTACAACAAATTCTCCATGCCTATTTAAGATTGTGTTCAATGCGCGAACCAAAGCAGCGCATGCACTCTGTAGGCCAAATGGTACCACCCTAAATCGGTATACCACTCCGTCGATCGAAAAAGCGGTATAATTTCGACATTTCTCTGCCAAAGGTATTAACCAAAAACTATGTTTCAAATCGATTTTGGAAAAAATGTGTGACCCTGTGATTCTTCCAAATATGGCTTCGATGTTCAAAGGCGCTTCGTATTGCGCGATTGTGTGTGAATTAATGTTTCTTGCATCTAAACATAATCGCAAATCACCACTCGATTTTTTAACGCATACTATCGGGTTGATATATGGAGAGTCACATCTTTCTATCACCTTGTCTTCGATCATTTTTTCAATTTCCTGTCCGACGCTTTGCCTGTATTTATACGGGATCCATCCAAAGATAATTGACTTTCATTTCTTCGAAATGAATTTTGGTATATTTTTATTATATGTTTTAACTTTTCTAAAATATTAAGATCGAAACCATATTAATTCAAATTTTACATATCTTAACAATATATATATATATATATATATATATATATATATATAAATCAAGTGAAATAGAGAATGAGGAGAAATCCCCTTACGAACATCTCACACATCCACCATTTTGGGTTGGGAAAATTTTCTGAATAGAATCAAAGATCCAAACACCAGTTCTCAGAAATTTCAATCCAAACATCAGTTCGTAAGGGGATTTCTCCACATTCTCTATTTCACTTGATTGATTTCATACGAGTGGCCGTTAAACCACAATAACTTCTCATCTTTTGTTTATATATATATATATATATATATATATATATATATATATATATATATATATATATATATATATATATATATATATATATATATAAATATATATATATATATATATATATATATATATATATATATATATATATATTATTTAGCCCAAAATTATTCTTTTTATATATATATATATATATATATATATATATATATATATATATATGTATATATATATATATATATATATATATATGTATATATATATATATATATATATATATATATA
Organism: Diabrotica virgifera virgifera; assembly: GCF_917563875.1. Lineage (NCBI taxonomy): Eukaryota > Metazoa > Arthropoda > Insecta > Coleoptera > Chrysomelidae > Diabrotica > Diabrotica virgifera. The sequence continues at coordinate 123,788,474 of NC_065447.1, read as the reverse complement.
TATATATATATATATATATATATATATGAGCAATATTTCTACTTTTCGGTGAATTTTGTGGGGAGGGTCCTCGGATTTTCTTCAAATTTTAGTATGTTATTGGACCTATTGAAAAAACGTTATCCTGAGAGTAACAGCCCCCTGGGGGCCTTAGAGCCTTAGGTAGGGCCCGTTAAAAACCCAAAAAAGGTCGTTTTTACCCTATATTTGACAGGCTGTATATCGACTCCAAGTCAACCGATTTTAACTCACCAAACGTCATTTTCTTTGTAATTTTAAGTAGTTTTCTCAGTGACAATTTCAAGTCTCTAATTAATAACGCTGATTTTTGGGACCATTTTAAGTAAATCACAAATTTCAAAAAATTGCTATTTTCAAAAATTTGTTAAAAATCTAATTTTAATCAGATTTTCATTTTTCTGAACGACAGTTTAAAGATAATAAAAAGGTCTTCAAAACAATATTTCAAGAGTTAAAATCCGTTCAGTAGAAGCGGAGATACAACAGATTGAATCTGAACATTTTTGTAAAAATCGCGTTTTTACGCATTTTCAAAGTGCTGACACCTTTTGGGGTATATATTAAATTGTACAAAAAATTTTTTAAAAGTAGCTTTTTATATAAATAATAACTTCACATTGGAGATTTTCTTGGCCCGGGCCTCTATCTACCTTATATGACCCTCTAAAAATGAGTATTTTGTTACTCAAATGAGGAGACTTAACAAACAACTGACGGCCTATTTCTATCAATCAGAGCGCCTGAAGACTTTATCTATTACGGATTATAAAAGTAGAGATCAAAACCTTTTATTTGAGGGCTCACACAAACTTCTAGGTAGCCCAGAAGTACAGTTATGATATTTCAAATTCCTAACTAAAATCAAAGTATCAATTCTGTGAACGCTACTTTTATAGACTGAGAGCCGCTATGGGTGAAATTTGCTAATTATTTTGGGCACGATAAGAGGCCATAACTTAAACAGTAGAACCTAAAAGAAAACGTATGAACACTATCCCGTCACTTTTTAGAGGCACATACCTCGACAGTGGCGCATCAAACTTTCCACTTATGAACGGGATAAATAAATTAAAAACCCTTCCTTACTCCCAGAATTCAATTTTGTTAATTTTTAAAGTTCTACGTTATTAAAAAATAAAACTCAGTGTAATTTTAACCCGCCACCCCCATCCCCTTCCCCCACCACCAAAAAATCCAAAAAACTGTTTTTTAGGGGATTTTTGGTGATTTTCCTTATTTTATAGACTTCAAAATAGATTAAATTAATGTTTTTTTTATAGGTTATATGTAAATTGAAGTAACTGTTTCCTGTAGAATATTTAAAAATTGGAGAAATGCGTTGAAACCCCCAAAAACCCCCCCGAAAAACAGTTTTTTGGATTTTTGAAGATGGAGAACCTTACGGAAACTTCTGAAATAAATTAGAAATATAGCATTTGATAAAATACATAAGATTAAAACAAAATAGTCCAACAGCCATCCCCAAAAAAAAGTTTTTCGTTTAAAAGATTATAAAAATAAAAAAATATTTTTTTAGGTTCTGTCACTTAACTTACGTGTCTATAAAAAATAGACATGTTTTGTAAAAGCCACAATTATGCGTGTGAATTTTTTGAAATTTTAAAATTGATTATATCCCACCTAAAAAAAATAAAAATGAGAAATGAAGTTTTTGATGGTGGGGGTAGGGAGACAGGGGATGCGGGTTGAAATTACACGGAGTCTTATTTTTGAATCACGTATAACTTTAAAAAATAAAAAAATATTTCTGGGAGTGAGGGAGGGTACCTTTTAATTTATTTATCCCCTCCATAAGTGGAAAGTTTGATGCGCCATTGTCGAGGTATGTACCTCTAAAAAGTGACGGCACATTGTTCATAGCTTTTCTTTTAGGTTCTACTATTTAAGTTATAGGCTCTTATCGTGCTTAAAATAATTAGCAAATTTCATCTATAGCGGCTCTTAGTCTATAAAAGTTGCGTTCACAGAATTGATACTTTGATTTTAGTTAAGGCTTTGAAATATCATAACTTTACTTCTAGGCTACCTAGAAGTTTGTATGGCCCCTTAAATAAAAGGTTTTAATCTCTACTTTTATAATCTGTAATGATAGAGTCTTCAGGCTATGCGATTGATAGAAATAAGCCGTAAGTTGTTTGTTAAGTTGCCTCATTTGAGTAACAAAATACTCATTTTTAGAGGGTTATATAAGGTAGATAGAGGCTCGGGCCAAGAAAATCTCCAATGAAACGTTATTATATATATAAAAAACTACCTGTAAAAAATTTTTTGTAAAATTTAATATATACCCCAAAAGGTGCCAGCACTTTGAAAATGCGTAAAAACGCGATTTTTACAAAAATGTCTATTTTCAATCTGTTTTATCTCCACTTCTGCTGAACGGATTTTAACTCACGAAATACCATTTTAAAGGCCGTTTTAATACCTTTAAACTGTCGTCCAGAAAATGAAAATCGGATTAACATTAGATCTTTGACCAATTTTTGAAAATAGTAAATTTTTGAAATTTTTAGCGATACTTAAAATGGTCCCAAAAATCAGACATATCGACTATAGACTTGAAGTTGTCACTAAAAAACTACTTAAAATTACAAAGAAAATGACGTTTGGTGAGTTAAAATCGGTTAACTGGGAGTCGATATACAGCCTGTCAAATATATGGTAAAAACGACTTTTTTGGGTCTTTGACGGGCCCTACCTAGGGCTCTAAGGCCCCTAGGGGGCTGTAACTCTCAGGATAACGTTTTTTCAATAGGTCCAATGACATAACAAAATTTGAAGAAAATCCGAAGACCCTCCCCACAAAATTCACCGAAAAGTAGAAATATTGCTCATATATATATATATATATATATATATATATATATATATATATATATATATATATATATATATATATATATATATATAACAAGGAGCATTGCTCCTGTTTAGCTATATCATACTGATGACGACTAATAAGTCAGAAACACGTGTCTATGGTTGCATTCCATCTTGTGCATATTTTGTTTTTCATACTTATTGCGAGCCATGCCGATATCTATTAACTCGCGCTAACCTCTCCTTGTTTGATTGTTTAAAACGTTCTAAACGTTTGGCATTCCTTGCCTCAGGTAGCTGTAGCTTCCTCCGTGGATTTGTTAGTTGTTGCTCTCGAATCCTGAGGGTCTTCTAACATTACAGCCACAAATTGGTTGCATTGCTCCTGTTTAGCTATATCATACTGATGACGACTAATAAGTCAGAAACACGTGTCTATGGTTGCATTCCATCTTGTGCATATTTTGTTTTTCATACTTATTGCGAGCCATGCCGATATCTATTAACTCGCGCTAACCTCTCCTTGTTTGATTGTTTAAAACGTTCTAAACGTTTGGCATTCCTTGCCTCAGGTAGCTGTAGCTTCCTCCGTGGATTTGTTAGTTGTTGCTCTCGAATCCTGAGAGTCTTCTAACATTACAGCCACAAATTGGTTGCATTGCTCCTGTTTAGCTATATCATACTGATGACGACTAATAAGTCAGAAACACGTGTCTATGGTTGCATTCCATCTTGTGCATATTTTGTTTTTCATACTTATTGCGAGCCATGCCGATATCTATTAACTCGCGCTAACCTCTCCTTGTTTGATTGTTTAAAACGTTCTAAACGTTTGGCATTCCTTGCCTCAGGTAGCTGTAGCTTCCTCCGTGGATTTGTTAGTTGTTGCTCTCGAATCCTGAGGGTCTTCTAACATTACAGCCACAAATTGGTTGCATTGCTCCTGTTTAGCTATATCATACTGATGACGACTAATAAGTCAGAAACACGTGTCTATGGTTGCATTCCATCTTGTGCATATTTTGTTTTTCATACTTATTGCGAGCCATGCCGATATCTATTAACTCGCGCTAACCTCTCCTTGTTTGATTGTTTAAAACGTTCTAAACGTTTGGCATTCCTTGCCTCAGGTAGCTGTAGCTTCCTCCGTGGATTTGTTAGTTGTTGCTCTCGAATCCTGAGGGTCTTCTAACATTACAGCCACAAATTGGTTGCATTGCTCCTGTTTAGCTATATCATACTGATGACGACTAATAAGTCAGAAACACGTGTCTATGGTTGCATTCCATCTTGTGCATATTTTGTTTTTTTATATATATATTGTTCGAAACTCTCACAAAATATTCATAAAATTCAAAGAAGTACGTTCCTTATTTATGTTATCGTTCATATGCGGCATCTCCCATCTCTGGTAACGTCAAAGTGACAATTATAGAACAGAAATATATCTCCCGTAAAAGAAGGTCAAAAATTATCTCGTTGAAGAAAAAATTAGAACAGTAGCTCCAGAAGAGACAAGTATGTGTCTCACTCCTCGTATAATATAGTGATAGTGGATACATAGTTATATCAGAAGACTCAAATACTCTCTCTCTCGTTAAGTATCACTACGAAAAACGACGTTAAAATTTTAGTCAACTTGGTTCCTCGTACAATTGGAGTGAAAGATTGCTGCATATCGAGGCAGAGGCAAGAGATATCCAGCTGGTGAGGTAAGGACATATTTATGAGCTCATAAAATAAAGGCCTAACGGACTATTTTCGTGCGCGGAACCATTTAAGAAACAATATCGTAGTTTTCTTTCATTCGTTCATTTTCATTAGTTTTAGTTTTTAATATATATGTATTACCGTTTTTTACTGTTCATAATTATTTATATTTAGGTACACATTATTTTATTTGCGTATATATCTTCTTCTTCTTCTTCATCTTTTTTATATAGAGGGAGAATTAGTTATATATGTATATATTTTTCACTTTACTTTAATATTAATTGTTTAATTTAGAATAAATGTGTTAAATTCTCGTCTCGTCAAATTCATTTCTCTAAATTTATCACTTTAAGAAGCAGTCTCGCTGGTACTTTTAGTGGTATCAGCTAATTACCTTTCTCAGCGAACCAGCACCTATAGAACCTGAGATTGGAACAATTTCATTAAAGTGGGGTCTATTTACCAGCCTCACAACATGGTCCTTCGAGCCGGATCTGAGTAGATATTGGTGATTTGCTTATTTTGCTATTAATTTAACTCATTAAAGATCATATTAATTTTTCTCTCTCATTTTATTAAGTTTCTTTGTTTCTCTTATTATAAATTAACACATTTATTCTAAAGAAGGTACTTCTCTGAACTTTAAGAATGGATATTAAAACGGCTAAGGAAAATTGCAAATCCGCGAAAGCGTCTATGACCAGAATTCAGAAATGGGTTAATAGTAAATTAAACTCGGAAACTAATTTATTCATTGTAGAAAATAAAATGTCACTGTTAAAAGATGCCTTTGATAAATTTTCGGTAAATCAAGATATAATAGATTTAGCTACACCTGACACACAAGAACCTGTGGACAGGTCCCTTCAGGAGGATTTGTTTTCTGAGTTATCAGCTCGTCTAGCTGAGAAGATGAATCCTCAGAAGCACAGAGCCGTAATAGATTCAACTCAAGTACTAGTCAATAATAAGACAAGTACGGCACCTAGTGTAAAGTTACCCAATATTTCTATTCAATATTTCTCTGGTGACCCTAGTCAATGGTCAAATTTTTTCGATTTATTTTCTGCCCTTATTATAAATAATAATGAAATTACCGATGTACAACGTTTTATTTATTTAAAGTCATATCTTAAAGGTGAAGCTCTCAAAATGATTAATAATATAACAGTTTCGAATGATAACTTTCATATAGCTTTAAAAACTTTGAAAGATAGATATTCAAACAAGTATAATATCATAAAAGCATTGTTAAACGAATTACTCGATATTAAGTCTCTTAATAGTAATGCAAGCCATATTCAAGTACGCGAATTTTATATTCAGATAAAAAATACGTTGCAAGCTATAAATAATTTAACTCTCTCTGACTCTGAATTATTGCAATTGATTTTGATTAATTTTATTGATAGACATTTAGACTTTGGTACACGTAGGTTTATAGAATTTGAAAGAAAAGGCGAAAAAATAGACTCTCTTGATGAATACCTTAACTTTATAGATGAAAGATGTTCTCACCTAGAGAATCTAAACGTTAAAGAAAGGAATAAATCTCATTATAGAAAGGAGGAAACACAGGCCTCGTTTCATACAACGGTGGTAAATCGTAAAGCTAGTCCATCTTCGGGATATGTCAATAAATGCTCATTTTGCAATAATACGGGTCACAAAATTTACGCTTGTCACGCATATCAAGCACTCTCAATTCAAGATAGGTTGTCTTTTGTGAAACGATCGAAGCTTTGTATAAATTGTCTAGGACATTCTCATCTAATTGCTAATTGTACTTCGTCTCAGTTATGTGCTTTATGTCATAAAAAACATCATTCGTCCCTGCACCATTCGTCCAACAGTGAAGGCAACAGGAATATGGGAAGTAGAAGAGGCTTCGCTGATGCATCCAGAGGACAATCTCCTACAATTTCAGCTGACAGTCAGGTACAACGGAGTGCTACTATTTTAAATGACAATAGAGAAAATGATATTTCTCGAGCAGCGCTAGCTGTTAGCAGACCTCTAGTACAAAAGGGCTCTATTCTATTGGCCACATGTAAAGTAAAAATAGCAGATGCATTTGGCAATTATATCTCGTGTAAAATGCTGATCGATACGGCTAGTCAGCTATCCTTGATAAAGAGTAGCTTAGTAGAAAGACTAGGTTTTCAAACGTACGCAAACACAACTAGTGTTCTAGGAGTAGGGTCTCGGGTAGCTAAATCAACAGAAATGGTTGATCTCGTAGTTTATTCAAGTAATACAAAGAATAGTTTAAATATTAATTGTGCAGTATTAGAAAATATCACTTGTGAGTTACCTCAGGTAGAGATTGATATATCCAAGCTCAATATTCCTCTCGAGTATAGATTAGCTGATGATGAGTTTCACGTTAGGTCAGAAATTTCTATTCTCCTCGGCGCAGATTTCTGTTATAAACTTTTCTCGGATGGCATATTTCACCTAGGTAAAGGACTCCCGACTCTTCAAAATACCTTGTTCGGTTGGATTGTTGGTGGTTCTGTTGATAGAAAATATCATCGCCACAAGGATTCTACTAATCCTTCTCGAAATTTGGGTCTAGTGAGTTATGCATCTTGTGAAGAACAGGACCGACATGTATCGTTGCTGGTGTCGGAGGAAAATGATGAAAGCCTTAACACTCTCGTGGAAAGATTTTGGAAGGTTGAAGAGATACCGATAATCCATACACCCGGGTCTGAAGCTGAAATGGCTGAGCGTATATTTAAAGAAACAACCAAGATATTGCCGGATGGCAGGTATCAAATCTCTATACCCTTTAGTTCTCAAAATGCGACGTCTAAACTAGGCGACTCTTATAGAATTGCGCAGAAAAGGTTTTTAAATGTTGAAAAAAGGCTGATTGCTAATCCCGAAGTATTTGCCCAATACCATTCTATTATAAATGATCATTTGAAGGTAGGAATTTCACAGATAGTCAAAGATCCTCATCCCGTGGTAGGTAAAGATCAACACTTCATTCCTCATTTTAATGTTTCGAAACAGAAAGCGGACGGTAGTATAGGTATTCGTGTGGTTTACGATGGTTCTTGTCCTACTTCTAACGGCATTGCTTTAAATGAAGTAATGTTAAATGGTGGCAATTTGCAGCCGTCATTGTTTTCAATTATATGTCGTTTCAGGATGTTTAAGTACGTTCTTACTGCCGATTTAAGTAACATGTATATGAACATTGCCATTGATCCCACACAACATGCATTATTGCGCATAATATGGCGCAATGATACCTCGGACCCATTGCAGATAATTGAGTATAAAAGGTTGTTATATGGGTTAAAATGCAGTTCATACATTAGTCAAAGAGTTTTAAAAGATATAGCGGACAATGCCCATGAAATGCCCTTGGCCACCAATGCGATTCAAAATCAGACATACATAGACGATATTTTAGCCGGTACCCAAACGTTAAATGACATGCAAGTGTTGTATGAACAATTGTCTACTGTTCTGAATGCAGCTTGTTTTTCTCTTCATAAGTTTAACTCAAATTCATCACAGTTCTTGATGTCTAACAATCTGGTAGCTCGCGATAATGTAGAAATTCACACTAACGAATCTCAAAATAGTAAAGTGTTAGGACTGCATTGGAATCCGCAAGAAGATAGTTTTTATTTTTCTAGTCCTCGTCATCTAATTGAAGGTAAGCTTACTAAACGTCGCATATTGTCAATAGTAAGTCAGTGTTTTGATCCAATAGGCATCATTAACCCATTTGTTTTAAAGGGAAAGCTGTTAATGCAAAAATTGTGGAAACTGAAAATTGGATGGGATGACGTCATCACGGACGATTCCATCATTAAGGAGTGGTTAAGGTTGGTCAATGGCTTTGAATCATTGAATATGTGTAAAATTGCGAGATGGTATTTTCATAACAAGTTAATACGAGAACAGGAGCTTCATATTTTCTCAGACGCCAGCAAGGATGCTTACAGTACATGTGCTTATATAAGGTCCCTTTATCTAGATGGATCAGTCTCGTCAAGTTTGGTCGCAGCAAAATCTCGGGTAGCTCCTTTAAAGGAAATTACAATTCCTCGATTGGAATTAGCAGGACTAGTGTTAGCTGCTAGGTTATTTGCAACTCTAAAACAGGTTTTTGAGAATGGTTTATCCTTTAGCTCATATCACATATATTCAGACAGCATGATAGTATTAAGTTGGTTAGCCAGTGATTCGTCTAAATGGAAACAGTATGTTGCGAATAGGGTAGCATTAATTAAGGAATTGACTCCAGAGGTACATTTTCATCATGTACCAGGCTCAGGCAATCCTGCGGATATAAATTCTCGAGGTTCCTTTCCTCAGGAACTCTCAAATAATTCTCTGTGGTTTTATGGTCCTTCTTTCTTACAAGAAAGAATTATTGACTATTCAAATTTAAAGTTAATCCTACTAGACTCGTTACCGGAAGAAAAAACGGAACATTCTCGTTCACATCACGTCGCAATAGACGATGTGCTAGACTGGGTTGAATTTTTCTCGCGATTTTCTGAATATGAAAGACTAGTTAAGGCCGTTAGCTATGTATTTCGGTTCGTTCATAATGCTCGTTTCAAGGGAAGTAATAGTCGCTTGCAGTCAGGCAAGGTAGTAACCGCGGATGAACGACTAAATGCAGAAAATTTTATCGTTAAAAGTCTCCAAAGAAAATATTTCAAAGCTGAATACAAGGTTCTTTTAGACAATAGCACAAGAAGCTCGTCACGTATTTGGTCTCTATCTCCCTTCATCGATAATTCACGTGGACTTATATTGGTAGGTGGTCGGTTAAGCTCGTCTGAGCTGTCCTTTAACCATAAACATCCAGTTTTGTTGCCAAAGGACGACCACACAGTCTCGCTTTTAATAAAGTCTGTGCATATATCACTCGGACACGCTGGAGTTCAAGCTACTCTAGCTAATATTCGGCAACGGTTTTGGGTAATAAACGGTTTAAATGAGGTCAAGAAGGTTATTCACCGATGTATTCTTTGTCATAGATTTCGAGCAAAATTTGCTACTCAAATGATGGCCGGTATGCACAAGGACCGAGTTCAAATTTGTAGACCATTTTCTAAAGTTAGTGTCGACTATGCCGGTTACTTTTTGTTAAAAACCTCTAAGTTACGAAAGGCCGCTACTGAAAAGTGCTATATCGCCGTATTTGTTTGTATGGTGACAAAGGCTACACATCTCGAGGTTGTTACCAGCTTGTCAACCGATGCCTATCTAATGGCATTGAAAAGGTTTATAGCACGTAGGGGCAATCCTGCCCTTATATGGAGTGATAATGGTACAAATTTTTCTGGTGCAAGTAACAGATTCGTTGAATTGCACCACTTTTTTGCAAATAATGCAAACTCTAATTGCATCTTGGATTTCTGTGCAACAAATAGAATAGAATTTAAATTTATAGTACCTAAGGCACCACATTGGGCAGGTCTTCAAGAAGCCGCCGTAAAAAGCACGAAACGGCATTTATACCGAATAATGAAAAATCTCACAGTTACATATGAAGTTTTCTCTACAATCGTGACCCAAATAGAAGGAATTTTAAATTCGCGTCCTCTCTCCCCACTTTCTGAGGACCCAAATGATTATGGCTGCCTTACCCCTGGGCATTTTCTTATCGGAACTGCATTAACTGCTCATCCGGAAAAAGATCTCTCGCAACATAATTCGAATAGGTTGAATATATATCAGAAAATTTGTCAAGCTCGACAACTCTTTTGGAAAAGGTGGAAGTTAGAGTATCTTCATCAACTGCAACATCGACCTAAATGGTGTAAACCTGTTAAAAATATACAGATTAATGATCTAGTTATCTTACGCGACGACGATTCGCCTCCTCTTTGTTGGCCACTTGGACGTGTGATTGAGACATATCCCGGTAAGGATGGATTAGTCCGATCTATTAAAGTTAAAACTTCATCCGGGGAGTATGTTAGGCCCATTACACGTGTTTCACTTCTCCCGATTGATGATTCCAAACTCATGGAAGTTGGAATGTCATAGCCCAGGACATGATAGTCCAGTCATATTTGTAGTAGAGGTATTATGATTCAATTTTAGTTTTTAGCATTGTTACACAGTAGTATAAGATTTAGTTTACGGTTACATTCTGATCCATCTGGGATCTGGTCCTTCGAGATTTTTTTTTAGTTTATTAATTTATTTAGACATTTTGACAAGACATCGCCTTGTCAAGGCCGGCCAATATGTTCGAAACTCTCACAAAATATTCATAAAATTCAAAGAAGTACGTTCCTTATTTATGTTATCGTTCATATGCGGCATCTCCCATCTCTGGTAACGTCAAAGTGACAATTATAGAACAGAAATATATCTCCCGTAAAAGAAGGTCAAAAATTATCTCGTTGAAGAAAAAATTAGAACAGTAGCTCCAGAAGAGACAAGTATGTGTCTCACTCCTCGTATAATATAGTGATAGTGGATACATAGTTATATCAGAAGACTCAAATACTCTCTCTCTCGTTAAGTATCACTACGAAAAACGACGTTAAAATTTTAGTCAACTTGGTTCCTCGTACAATTGGAGTGAAAGATTGCTGCATATCGAGGCAGAGGCAAGAGATATCCAGCTGGTGAGGTAAGGACATATTTATGAGCTCATAAAATAAAGGCCTAACGGACTATTTTCGTGCGCGGAACCATTTAAGAAACAATATCGTAGTTTTCTTTCATTCGTTCATTTTCATTAGTTTTAGTTTTTAATATATATGTATTACCGTTTTTTACTGTTCATAATTATTTATATTTAGGTACACATTATTTTATTTGCGTATATATCTTCTTCTTCTTCTTCATCTTTTTTATATAGAGGGAGAATTAGTTATATATGTATATATTTTTCACTTTACTTTAATATTAATTGTTTAATTTAGAATAAATGTGTTAAATTCTCGTCTCGTCAAATTCATTTCTCTAAATTTATCACTTTAAGAAGCAGTCTCGCTGGTACTTTTAGTGGTATCAGCTAATTACCTTTCTCAGCGAACCAGCACCTATAGAACCTGAGATTGGAACAATTTCATTAAAGTGGGGTCTATTTACCAGCCTCACAACATATATATATATATATATATATATATATATATATATATATATATATATATATATATATATATATACATATATATATATATATATATATGTATATATATATATTGTTTATATTTATATATATTTATATGTATATATATATATATATATATATATATATATGACTTCCGAATTCGGAAGTCACAACGTTTTGCCTATATTTTTACGAATTTGGCTACTAGATGGTATTAGAAGGCTTATATTAAAAATTTTGCTGGAAGTCATATCGTATCTAACATACTCATAAGATCAGATTTTAGTTCGACGGTATATTACCAGCGCTAGTGTCGCTCCCGTACTATTATACAGGTTATATACACAACACGTAGCGTCTTCCGTATACCACACCGCTCGATGCGACTTCCGTTTTTTGGCAACCCTGTGTAACGGTTTCCAGACATTCATTTGTTGTGGATTCGCGGTCCTAATCGTACTTAGTATTCTGTGTATGAAACATGAATAACTTCATACTTTTGTGTTAACATTAATAATAGCTTTCTTTTAAATCTGCTTTACTTTTAAAGTTAGCCTTAAATGAAGCTAATTATATCTCTATAAATATATATTATCTGTACTTATTTTAGTCTATAATATTTACTTACCTATTTATTTATAGAAATTCATTTTTCTCGTGTTTTTGTTTACTTCCTTTTTTACAATGAACTTCTAATTCAATCTACACTCACCGGCACGAAAAATGGGCAACCAAAAAATTGGTAATTTTTGATGTCTCGTATCTCCTAAACCTGTTGTCCGATTTAAGTAATTTTTTAATATATTATAGCCTTATTCTTTAACAATATCGTTATAATAATATTGTTGATAGTCATGTAAATTTTATTGTATACCAAGTGTACCCATCAAACTCGGTTTTTTTCTCAATTTTCACAACACCCTCTGGAATATTCTAGCCTTTATAAAATATTGAAATTAAAACCCAACTATAGCCCCAGGTTTTCTTAACATTCTGTTTTTTTTTATTTATTCGCTTACGTTGGATAATAAAAAAGTTATGGACTTCAACAACTGGTCATGTTCTTTATCAATACAGGGTGTTTCTAAATAAGTGCGACTGACTTTAAGGGGTAATTCTGCATGAAAAAATAATGATTGTTTGGCAAAAAAATTTTATTTTTGCAGTCATTATTTTTTCATGCAGAATTACCCCTTAAAGTTTGTCGCATTTATTTAGAAACACCATGTATCGATAAAGAACACGGCTAGTTGTTAAAGTAACTAACTTTTTTATTATCCAACATAAGCGATTGAAAAAAAAACAGAATGTTAAGAAAACCTGGGGCTATAGCTAGGTTTTAATTTCAATATTGTATAAAGGCTAGAATATTCCACAGGCTGTTGTGGAAATTGAGAAAAAAACCCAGTTTGATTGGTACGCCTGGTATTCGGTATATAATGATAACTTACATGTCTAGAAATAATATTACTACAGCGATATTGTTAAAGAATAAGGCTATAATATATTAAAAAATACTTAATTCGGACAATAGGTTTAGAAGATACGAGCCATCAAAATGACCCATTTTTTGGGGTGCCCGTTTTTCGTGCCGGTGAGTATATCTATTAAATAATCTAAATTAATTTTAAAAATCTTATTAAAAGCTTAAGGTGATACAGTAGCGATCAATAGGTAGCCAAAACGCGTTCCAAAATTGCGGCTGTAATTTTGAATATTTTTTCGACGTATTTGGCACACGCATTCGTAATATAATAAAGAATGGCGGTACAGAGCCCAATTTGGGAAATATGTTAGTATTTGGAAATTACTCTATAATTAAATACAATATTAAAAAAAACGAGCCCGTACCGCCATTAAGAAGAAAAAAATACACTTTCTTTAAATAAACTTTTTTATCCGATGCCTAGATCTTGTGTCATTTTGGAACTACTAAGTGAATAAAAAAATTTAGTAGTTCCAAAATGACACAAAATCTCGGCATCGGATAAAAAAGTTTATTTTCTTGTTCTTCTTAATTGCGGTACAGGCTCGTTTTTTTAATATTGTGTTTAATTACAGAGTAATTTCCACATATTAATATATTTTTCAAATTGGGGTCTGTACCGCCATTCTTTATTATATTACGAATACGTGTGCCAAATATCTCGAAAAAATATTCAAGATTACAGCCGCAATCTTGGAACGCGTTTTCGCTACCTGTTAATCGCTACTGTTTCCTCATAAATACAAGAAATGTAGGTAAATGTTCTCATTTAACGAAATTTCCGAAAATTGTGTATTTTTTTGGACCCAAGTAGGCTGAAAAATAGATTTTATAGTTATTGTTATTTCGAAAGTAATAAAACGTGTAAAAATATACAAAAAAATTGAATGTACAATTACAATTGAATGTAATTAAATACACGATAAAATGAATCAAGAGCGATAAAAAGTTTAAAGTAATAAATTTAGTAATAATATAAAATACAGTAAACTCTCTCTTAAGGGGGTAGGCGCAAAATCTCTGTCCAATGCTATTTAAATACATTTATTTTTTTCGAATCCTGAGAAAACTAATAAATATTTTTTAAAACATACACCCAGAATGGAAGATAACATTATTACGGAGGACCGAAAGTCCCTTAGAATAAACAAAAAGTTTCTTTTGAATGAAATATTCGAAATTAAAAATCACACTAACTTTTCTCTTGTTTTTTCATCACATTATCTTTATTAAAATGAACATATATTAGGTATATAAGTTACTAAAATAAACATTATATAAGTTTTCAGGGACTTTCTGCCCTCGTTAATAATGTAAGCTTCCATTCTGCGTTTAAATTTTTCAAAAATACTTATTAGTTTTCTCAGAATTCGAAAAAAATTAATGCATTGAATTAGCACTGGACCAAGATTTTGCGCCTATCCCCAACGAACACCTCTATACGGACGGTATTTAAAACAAAATTCATTTGCCGATATATTGAGCCTGTACTCTTCCGGACAATCCCTTAAAATGATGTGTACCTAAATGAAAAAAAATACATAGGTATTTTTTCCAAATATTTTAGAATACAAAACTACAATATTTATATTTTATTATTTCAAATTAACACAGAGATGACAACGAGTGATATTTGATAACTCTTTACCTTATCAGCAGTAGGTAATAAAAATCCGGTTCTTAGTGTGGGATCCGTCATTAAAATATTTTGTGTGTCGGTCATTAAAAGAAATGTGATACCGTAACGCGTTGCTCTAATAATACTTTAACATTGATATGTTGTGACTAAAAATGTTAACGGAATGTCTGCTTGATTGAACATAATATAACATATCCAATAAAAATTTTATTTTCTTTTAAAAATGTTTGGGATTGAAGGGTGACTTTGACTGTATGATAAAACAATAATTATACAAACCAAACAGTTATAATTATCAAGATTTATGCTGTAAACTCATGGAGAAATACATTAAATTAATAGAGATCGGGAAATATGCACTTAAAAAAACCTTAAATTATGCAAAAAACAGTTGAATTGAAATATGCACTAAAATATTATGCTTTTATGCATTTATAAAAAACGCAATAATAATTATTATTGGTGTATTGAAAGTAGGTATTCCAGGTTGTATCTTAGTCGATAGGAAAAATATTCTGATTCGTTTTTTACGATCTTACGAAGATAGTATAGTTCATTAACGGTTTTTGCTCCGAATTTTAAAGAACGGATTGACGTGAAATTTAGCTTACACATAGGTAACATGTAAAAGAAAAAAAGTGAAAAGAAAACTTTGCCCTGGGGGTTGAGTTTCTCCTCTTCTCGGAGGGGAAAAATATACGTTCAAAATAAGTTCGGAAATGGATAAACACACTAATTCTAAGCAACTTCCGTTATATAGAATTTTTCACTAAGTTAATACTTTTTGAGTTATTTGCTAGTCAATATGTCAATTTTTCAACAAAAAATACTTTTATACGGTTTTTTGCCCATAACTCAAAAAGTAAGTAGGTATGTTATCGGGAAAAACATTAAAAATATAGCTTATAAAGTAACAAAATTGATGTACGTATAACTTTTTAGAATCAGTAGAAGCAAAGTTGTAGCTAATGTAAAACAGGAAACAGGTTCATATTCGTCAAATTTAAAAATGAATAATTTCACGTGAAATAACCAAAAAATGATAGCAACTAAAAAATGATGCACTGTTCTGAGAAAACTTATTACAACTTTTTATTAAAAGTTTTAAAAAAATCTTTTTTATGTTTTCTAAAAAAGTTCCTAGCGTTAAAATTAAGAAAGATACTTTCAAAATAAAGTAAGTCCTATTTTTCTTAAAAAACTCCGAAAATCACCCCCTAATTCGGGCTAAGTAAAGGGCAAATTTTTTAAAAAATTGGGTTTTAAAGTAAAATTGTTTAAATTTTGAAAGAGATGCTTTTTTTTTTCGAAATGACATAAAATTTATTAGTGCTACCAAAAATTACGAAGAGTAAAAAATGTAGGTTTTGCTTTTCTGAATATTTAGGATTATGTTTTTTTCTTTGAGACAAATATTGGTTAAGATATAGCTGTTTAAAATTGGCATACACAGTTGGTTAGTGACTAGTTCAATCCCTTTCAATTACATCCCCTTCAAAAATAAGCACTTTGAACCAATGAAGCTTACATATCATATTTATAAACACTACATACACGAGTAAATCAACTTGTGAAGTGGTGACGATAAATTTTATTTGCTAACTTCCTTAATTTAATGCTAAAAACTTTTTAACCTTTTTTTAAACACTACAAAAAAGTTGTAATGAGTGTTCCCCAAAAAGTGCTTTAGTTTTTGACACTTCACGTTGGAATATTCAATTTGAAATTTGACGCGTATGAACCTATTTGTCATTAGTTACAACTCTTCTTTTACTGGGTCTAGGGATCTCATACATAAGCACACCATTTTTTCACTTTTTTATGGGCTATATTTTTGTTAAGAATGTTTTTTTCAATAAAATACTTACTTTTTGAGTTAATTGCAAAAAAAAAACGTTAAAATGTGTTTTTTTTGTTGAAAAATGAACAAAAAAGAACAATAGTTCCTTAGAATTAGTCAGTTAATCTATTTCCGGACTTATTTTGAACGTATATTTTTTCATCCCTAGACGAGGTGAAAGTCACCCCCATGGCAAAAAAACATCGCCACAATATCAATTTTCTTCTTTGATACCTATGTGTATGCCAAATTTCATGTCAATCTTAAGTGGTTTTTTAAAATTTATGGGTTTTGCAATATTTTACCGTCAGCGAACGGACTAATAGAAGAGGATCCGATATAAGGCCGATCTGCATCGATCTATTTAATGGATAACAATAATTATTGGATATGTAATTTAGTATGTTAACAATTATAAAAAACAAGGGGTGCATGATCTAATTTTCTTCTGACTATAATCAATTAATAATTAATAAATGACTTTTATCTACTCGATCTATGTCATATTATGTATAAATTTTTAGTTTGTGAAAACTGTCATTATAGATAGCAGTGCTTTAAAGTAAGCATGAAGTAACAATGTATTTTAAATGGGATTTACTTTTTCTCACTGTTTTTGACACACTTTAATATAATCAAATATTCTTTCTTAACTTTCGCTTTGTCATGGTGATGATATAATGAGCAATAAATTACAAAAAAAAATTGACAGTTTTGTGGTTTGAAAGAAATTAGAATTTTTATGTCAAAGTTCTAAAAATTGTAGAATAGAAATGAATTCCGGTGACGAAGAGTTACAGTATTTTTATTTGTTTATCGTAGATAAAATATTGTATGAAATTGTGCGTGAAGTACTTTTTGCGAACTTACGCGATGTATAGCACTCGCTCCGTTTCATAAATAACTATTTTCATATATTAAAAAAAATGTTTCGACCCGGGTAGATATTATTCCAGATTTTCAGATTTGGGCACAGAGTTGGATTGTTGGGGCATATATGGAGAGCAGGTAGCGCAACATCTATAAACTCAATTTTACAATGGAAACCCGGAGTTAGAAGGAGACGCGGAGGAACTAGAATAAATGGTTACAGGAATTAAAGGAAGATTTATATAGGGCAGGAATTAGAGACTAGCAGAAAAAGAAAGAGGATAGAAAGAAATGGAGAAGCATAGTCAATAGTATCGAGTAGCAGACTGGAAAAAATCTCCTCGAAAAATATGGATCTAGATAGCTTTTTAGCGGCTAATCCCCACCTGGAGTGTTTAGCCATTTAATTTTTTTATTACATATTATTATTGGTACATCAAAAATTAAAAGGACGGTGCCTGTAATAAAATCTAAAATATTAAAATTTTTATAAGTTCAAATTTATTTATTAACATGTTTGATATAATTTTCATAAATAAATGACTTACTATTAACACTTTTTTAATTAATTCCAATAAATCCATTTTACAGCAATAATAATATATTAGTATTTTTATAAAATAAATATCAATCATATTATCATAAATAACACAGGTTTACAAAAAAAAACTAAATTTCGGACAATTTGACGAAACCATATGACAAGGGGGTTTTTGGAGCGACTGATCACAAATCCGGGGTCTGCTCACCTCTATCGCGTCAGGTCAAGGTCATTTCAAGGTCAAATCAAGATAAATCGACAGTCGCTCTGAAAAAGTATATTAGGGGGTTCTTGGGGTCGCTGAAGACGAATCCGGAGTCCGCTGACCTCTATCACGTCTAGTTCAACGTCATTTTAAGGTCAAATCAACATAAATCGACACAATCGCTCTGAAAGTATAGGGAGTTTTAAGGTCGCTGATCATGAAAACTGCGGTCCGTTGAGCTCTACCACGTCATGTAAAGGTCATTTCGAGTTCAAATCGGGAGGAGTTAACAAAATTGACTTGACCTTGAAATGGCCTTTACCTGATGTGGTTGAGCTCAACGGGCCCCAGTTTTGTGATCAGGAATCCCAAAAACACCCCAATATACTTTTTCACAGCGATTGTGTTGATTTATCTTGATTTTACATCGAAATGACCTTCAGCTAGACGTGATAGAGGTCAGCGGATCCTGGATTCGTTATAAGCGACCCCAAAAACCTCCTAATATACTTTTTCAGAGCGACTGTCGATTTATCTTGATTTGTCCTTGAAATGACCTTTGCCTGACGTGATAGAGGTTAGCGGACCCCGGATTCGTAACCAGCGACCCCAAAAACCCCCCTAGTCATATGGTTTCGTCAAATAGTCCGAAATGTATTTTTTTGTAAACCTGTATAATAATCAAAAGAATATCAATCTTTTAATTTAAATAGACAACTTTAAAACACAGACAACTGTATTCACAGTAAAAGTTTCAAAAGATCACACATTACGCTCAAAATAGGAGGTAAATCTAGCAGACGAGTCGTTGTGACTTCCAAAATATGACAACACCGCTGGAAGTGACAACGCGCCTTGAACTACCCTATATATGGAAGCAATAACGTATGCTGTACGCTTCGGTATATACGTATATATATACAAAATTTATTTTGGTAAATCCTTTCCCCTCAATAGGTAGACCCATTTTATAAGCCCCCCTTTTACCAAATACACAATTTTTAAAAAATAATTCCTAGTAGAAAAGGTGGAAGTCGGACAGCCCCTTCTGTATACCGGAAGTCACAACTTAACGTGCATCAATATATATATATATATATATATATATATATATATATATATATATATATATATATATATATATATATATATATATATATATATTGTAGCGGAAGAGAAATCTTGGCCGATCCCCGTATAACAGTAAACACCTCGAGAATGACGTAATCGGATGTGCTAGGCCTCGCCGGAGAATTCTGGAAGGTACGTCACGTAGGCGGAACAAGCCGATAGCTCGAGATGGGAGTCGATTGTTCCATAATAACAACTGGGTATAAATACGGGCATATTTTGTGAATAAGTTTAGTGTATAAGATAAATTCGTCTGTAACTTATATAAATAAAGTCGTATATAAATTACGAACCGCTAGTTTTATTGTAATTAGAAGTAATTACACTAATCACGCTACAGTTGGTGTCGGTGTTCGGTAAACTTAGTGCGATATAAATAAGTGAATTACAGAGAGACTTTAAAAGACTTTTGAACTTTATTCGTCGGGAATAACCGGAGTGCGTTAATTGTTCGGTATTCGGAAAGACTTTAAAAGACTTTTGGACTTTATTCGTCGGGAATAGTTAAAGTGCGTTGATTGTTCGGTATTCGGAAAGACTTTTAAAAGACATTTTGGAAAGTACGTGTGTGCCGTATACAAAGATGTTGCTACGAGAACTTACAGTAAAACAGCTCCGTGAACAGCTAGAGGAACGGGATCTGGACAGCAGTGGGCTCAAGATAGTCCTACAAGAACGACTCGAGGAAGTCCTAACGAAGAACGGAGATGATCCAGAGACGTTCCACTTCCAGTCAGCAGAACAAGCAATCTTATCGAAATTAAAAACTGTTTCTGAAACGATTGATGATACTTCTAAGATAAGCAACGAGAAATTTGAAAGTGTTTCTCAAAAGATCGATGAAACTTCTAGACAGAACAACGAGAAACTTGAAGAAGTTAGTAGAAAAAGCGACGAGAAATTCGAAAATGTTGTTAAAAGATTCGATGAGACTTCTCAAATAATTAAAGAAGTCTGTAGGCAAAACAACGAAAAACTAGAAGAAGTTTGTAAACAGAACAATGAGAAATTTGAAGAAGTTTCTAGAACATTCGATAAGATGCAGAAAAGTGTAGAGACCGTAGAAGAAAAGATCAAACAGCTAGAGAGCAGGATAACCGATACAAAAGTACAACCATCAGTTAATGCAGCAGCGTTAGATCCTTTAGTGAAAGATGAACTACCGAGAGACGAAACGTCGCATAATATGAGATTCAAATTACCACCATTTGATGGAAAGTCCTCTTGGTCCATATATCTTAGACAGTTTGAAGCTATTGCGACCGCCAATCATTGGACCGAACAAGAAAAGGCTGTTTCCTTGACTGCTGCTTTACGAGGTGATGCTGCAGATATATTAAGGTCAATTTCCAAGGGTCAAGAAAATTGTTACCAGACCTTGTTCACTCGTCTAGAAAAACGCTATGGAGATGCCCATCTACAACAAGTATACAAAGCACAACTGCGAAGTAGAAGTCAACGAGCAAGTGAGAATCTGCAAGAATTTGAAGCAGATGTGGCTCGTGTGGTGCGGTTGGCTTATCCAGAGGTGCCAGACAGCGTTTTAGAAGAAATTGCAGTAGATACCTTCGTCAATGGGCTGAAAGATAATGAACTACAGAAAGCTTTACGACTAGCAAGACCGAAAGTTTTAGATGAAGCACTTGCTATTGCATTGGAACACGAAACGGCTAGTCAAACTTCACGAGGCCATAGAGTAAGAACCATTGAAGAAAGTGACGAACACAACGATGAACGTCTGGAGGAAATGATACGGAGAGTATTAAGTAATCAAATGCCAAAGAGACGCGAGCCTAGATGTTGGAATTGTGGAGACGTAGGCCACATTCGTCGTAATTGTAAGAAGATCGTACAGCCGTCGGAAAACTAGAGCGGGTCGACACCAAGGGGCAACTGCCGACCTCGAGAACTAGAGCCCCCATAGTAACTGTCAACCTTACGTCCTCCGGTGGAATCCACAACTTATACATCGAAGGTCGTATCAGTAATAGATGTAGATCATTTTTGGTGGATACAGGTGCAACGAGAACTATCGCACGTCCAGATGTAGTACGAGACCATAATAAATTATCACCTGCAACAGTAAAGCTTAGAACAGCGACTGGTGAGCTAATTAATACATATGGCGAGGCTAATATGTCAGTATCCATTGGCCAGACCACAGTTGAACATCAAGTATTAATTGCCGAGATCTCCGACGAGTTCATATTGGGGATGGACGTACTACGAAAAGTGGGGCAATATTGGATGTTCAAAATGGAGTTCTCAGGATCAACGGTGAAGAGTTGCCCTTTCACGACGACAAAGAAGATGTCATCCGCTTACTAACTACATGCGACGTAACCATACCCGGTAATAGTGAGAAAATTCTGATGACCATGCTTGATGGACACTGCCGAGAGGGAAGTTTAAGGATGGTCGAAGATGTAGAAAATGTCGAGTTCCTAACGGCGAAAACTTTGGTAAAAGTTCGAGATGTCATCCCTGTAAGAGTTATGAATTTAAGGGAAACTGCTATTAAGTTAAGTAGAGGAGCTTTGATCGGACAGTGTGTTCCCGTGGCTTCAATTTGCTCTATGAATACCAATGAGAAATCATCAAAGTCAAAATATCCAAAAGACCTTGTCGAGATGATCATTGAAAGATGCCAAGACCTTGACTATGAACGAACGGAAAAAGTAAGGTCTATGCTGATAGAGTATCAAGATGTTTTTGCTATTGATAAGAAGGATAAGGGCAAAACAAGCATAGTAACGCATAAAATAAATACCGGAGACGCTCAGCCAATCAGACAACGGCCTAGACGACTTCCATTTGCGAAAAGAGATGAAGCCGAAGAGATTATCAAGGATATGGACAAACAAGGGGTAATTGAACCATCGAACAGTCCATGGACATCACCAGTAGTTCTGGTAAAGAAGAAAGATGGTTCAACGCGTTTTTGTATCGACTACCGCCAGCTCAATGCGGTAACAAAAAAAGATAGTTATCCTTTGCCCAGAATAGACGATACATTGGATACTCTCTCCGGTTCTCGTTGGTTTTCCACACTCGATTTAAAAAGTGGATATTGGCAAGTAGACATGGAGCCAGCCGATCGGGAGAAAACCGCATTTTCGATAGGATCAGGGCTTTGGCAGTTTACGGCTATGCCGTTTGGTTTATGTAATGCCCCTGCCACATTTGAAAGATTAATGGAGGCAGTTTTAAGAGGTCTAACATGGAAAACATGCCTGGTTTACTTGGATGATGTAATTGTGGTTGGAAGGTCCTTTGATGAACATGCCAAGAATCTAATAGAAGTCTTTCAACGATTGAGGGCAGCGAACTTGAAGTTAAGTCCGAAGAAATGTCACATGTTTCGACGAGAAGTTAAGTATTTGGGACATATTGTATCGAGTAATGGTGTAACAGCTGATCCTGAAAAGATTGAAGCAATTAAAGATTGGCCAGTACCAAAAGATAAACATGAAATTAGAAGTTTCCTTGGCCTATGTACATATTACCGACGATTTGTCAAAGGATTTGCCAATATCTCCAAGCCCCTAACAAAGTTGACGGAGGAGGGCAAAGAATATACATGGAGTGAAGAGTGCCAAAAAGCTTTCGAACAACTACAAATGGCTCTGATCAGTGCACCGATATTAAGCTACCCGGGACAGGCAGGAAAATTTGTTTTGGATACCGATGCTAGCAACAGTGCTATAGGAGCTGTTCTCTCCCAAATCCAGGACGGACAGGAAAAAGTCATCGCTTATTTCAGCAAAGTCCTGTCGAAACCGGAAAGAAACTATTGCGTTACCAGAAGAGAACTGCTGGGTGTAGTGAAGGCTTGCGAACATTTCCATAAATACTTGTATGGCAGAAAGTTCCTTCTTCGCACCGATCACGCTGCTCTAAAATGGCTCATACAATTCCGTAATCCAGAGGGCCAGATGGCAAGATGGTTGGAACGATTACAAGAATATGATTACGAGATAGAACACAGGGCCGGAAGAGTTCACTCAAATGCTGATGCCCTTTCGAGACGACCATGCAGTGCGAATTGTAATCACTGTGCCAAATTAGAGGAACGATTTTGCCCCGTGAGACGAACCACCGTAATTAATGAGCAATGGCAGCCCCAACAGTTACAAGACGCCCAAGAAGATGATCCATGTATAAAAAGAGTATTGGATTGGATGCGGCAAGGTGAGAGACCTAGTTGGCAGAACATTAGTGCATGTAGTCCAGAAGTCAAGGCCTACTGGAGCCAATGGAATTGCCTGGTACTAAAAGATGATCTTCTGTACAGAACCTTTGAGAACGATGATGGTACAGAATCTAAGCTTCAGTTAATTGTACCTAAAAGTAAAGTGTCAGAAGTATTGCGTCAGTTGCATGACGGTACATCAGGTGGACACTTTGGTATTACGAAGACTCTGCAAAAGGTTCGAGAACGGTTCTATTGGGTGAACTGTAAAGATGATGTAAGAAGATGGTGCCGAAAATGTGAACCGTGTGCATCCGGTAATGGTCCGGTTGGTAAAAAGAGAGCACCCATGAGACAGTACAATGTTGGAAGTCCTATGGAAAGAGTAGCTATCGACATTGCAGGTCCATTTCCAGAAACCGATGCTGGAAATAAATACATCCTGGTAGCCATGGATTATTTTACAAAATGGACTGAGGCCTATGCATTACCAAATCAAGAAGCTGCTACCGTTGCAGAGGTACTTGTTAAAGAATTCTTTAGCCGATTTGGTGTTCCCTTGGAGATCCACTCCGACCAAGGGCGAAACTTTGAGTCAGCTCTTTTCCAAAACGTTTGTAAATTGATTGGTGCCAATAAGACCAGAACAACACCCCTGCATCCTCAATCAGATGGGATGGTCGAGAGGATGAACCGAACGATGGGTAAACACTTGTCCAAAGTTGTATCTGAACATCAGCGAGATTGGGACCAACACATTCATTTATTCCTGATGGCCTACCGCTCGGCCGTAAATGAAACTACAGGTCAAACACCAACCTGCCTGATGTTGGGTCGTGAAGTTCGGTTGCCCTGCGACCTAGAGTTTGGCTGCGGACCTTCCGAGGAACATGTTGCAGGCGAAGACTACGTTGACCGCCTGAAATTACGAATGAACAACATTCATGAACTTGCCCGACAACACATCCAGATAGCCAGTGACAGAATGAAAGATCAATATGATTCTCGATGCAAGAATGAAAGCTTCGAAGTAGGTGATCTTGTCTGGCTTTATAATCCGCAACGTCGTCGAGGCTTGTGTCCTAAACTGCAAAGACAATGGGAAGGTCCGTATGAAGTTAAGAAGAAAATAAATGACGTAATATATAGAATTAAGAAGTTGCCAAACGGTAAACCAAAAGTTATTCACATAAATCGTCTTGCACCATATGCTGGCTCAAATGAAACAGAAGAAGCACGAGTCCTCCAACAGGAGATGAAAGATGTCGCACAGCCAAGTTTTAATCAATTTATGTCAAATTACGCAGCGAGAAAGAGTGCTAGATTCGGCGTGACCACAGAAGTTCAGCAAGATCTGTTTGGTGTTCCAGAAAACGTCTCTCTGGCCCACTGTGTTGCCCAAGACCTCGAGATGACTAAAGGAATATCGTCCGTATTCAATAGAAAGTTCGGCCGCCTGGACGAGTTAAGAAATCAGCAGCCTAAAATTGGAAGAGTACTGCGATTGGAAGATGGTCCTCGATCTTTGCTGTATATGGTGACCAGAAAGTCTTATACGGACACGCCAAGCTACGAGAACATATGGCGTGCTCTAACTAATTTGAAGAAAATCGTGTGTAATTATGACATCAAAAATTTGGCTTTACCAAAAATAGGCCATGCAGTAGAAAATCTGGATTGGAAGATTGTGAGAAGCATGCTTGAAGTGGTCTTCAGAGGAACTGGTGTACAAATCACTGTGTGTTGCATGAACCCGAAGATGTCGTACCCTTCAAAGACAGTAGACTGTTATTTCTTCTTGAAGGGTGTATGCAGAGCTGGAGAGTCGTGTAGATTCCGCCATCCTGGGCCTTCATTTAGAGTTGCTGATCGAGACGCTCAGATCTTAAGAGGGGAGCAGTGTAGCGGAAGAGAAATCTTGGCCGATCCCCGTATAACAGTAAACACCTCGAGAATGACGTAATCGGATGTGCTAGGCCTCGCCGGAGAATTCTGGAAGGTACGTCACGTAGGCGGAACAAGCCGATAGCTCGAGATGGGAGTCGATTGTTCCAGAATAACAACTGGGTATAAATACGGGCATATTTTGTGAATAAGTTTAGTGTATAAGATAAATTCGTCTGTAACTTATATAAATAAAGTCGTATATAAATTACGAACCGCTAGTTTTATTGTAATTAGAAGTAATTACACTAATCACGCTACAATATATATAAACTAGAAATGATCACAGCTGATTAGTAATTATCAATTTACAAATTATTGGGTTAACAGCTGAAATGGAAGACTCAGTGTACTCTTTTCTACGATTCCAATATTTCGTTAACAGTCGTTAACATCATCAGGGACGCAGTTTGAGATTTTAGTCAACGATGTTATAAATGTGTAAAAAAGCGACATTAACAAAAAGAATTGCAGTGAATGTTATTAAAAATTAAAAATATAACAAATAAAAAAGATAAAAATGGAACTATAATATAAATAACTATGCTAAAAACCACTAATTATTAAAATCTTTTAAATTTGTCGTACAGAAAGGTATTAGAGACAATGATGTCAATATACTGAATTTTTATTAGGTCCTAAATTCTGTTTATTACCAACTATTAAAGATTTCAAAATTTCTAATATACTAGCAGATATCGAAAGTACAATAACTAGATTTTCTGAAAATGAAAAAAATTTAGTCAGGGCACAATGCACTAACATCATAACTAACTATTTACACAAAAATAAAAATAATACTCATTTTTTAAATAATTTATATCATGAATGTAAGAAATTTATCAAAGAACACCCTGAAATATACATTGTGAGAAGTGATAAAGGAAATGTGACTGTTGCGATGTACAAAGATGACTACTACACAAAAAGTTATGAACTTTTAAATGACACTAAATATTATAAAAAATTACAAAATAATCCGACAAGTACCCTACAACAAAAAGCCAACAAAATAGTTACTGAATTAAAAAATAAAAAAAATGATCACCAAAGAAGAATCTTCAACTCTTACAATATATAACTCAGTTACACCACGGTTTTATGCACTACCAAAAATACATAAACCTAACTTAGCAATGAGACCAATTGTATCATCAATTAATTCACCCAATAGTAAACTGGCAACATTTTTAAATAATATTCTTACAAAATCATATAACTTAAATGATAGTTTCTCTATACAGGATTCTTTTGAACTTAGTAATTTTATCAATAACTATCAACTACCTAACAACTATATTATGGTAAGCTTTGACGTAGTATCTTTATTTACCAATCTACCTCTACATGTTATCAATAACAGTATTAACAGACACTGGCATGAAATTGAAATAAATTGCAAAATAAACAAAAAAACTTTCTTAGACATTTTGGGGTTCATTTTTGATTCTAATGTGTTAATTTTTAATAATACATTCTACAAACAAATTTTTGGCACACCCATGGGCTCTAGTATTTCATGCATATTATGTAATTATGTACTGGATGATTTAGTCAGGGATTCTTTAAATAAATTGCCTTTTTATGTTCCATTTATTAAACGATTTGTGGATGACTTAATACTTGCTTTACCTGTAAATAAAATAAATGAAACTTTACAAACTTTTAACAACTATAGTGAACATCTAAAATTTACATGTGAAGAAGAAATAGATAACAGCATCCCATATCTCGACATAAGACTCAAACGAAATCCACAAAATATATTAATAACTGAATGGTACAGAAAACCTATAGATAGTAATAGATTTATCAACTATCATTCTCAGCATCCGCCTCATATGAAAATAAATTTAATATTGGCTCTAAAACACAGAATCACCAAATTATCTCACAGTAGCAACATCAATAAAGGATTAATGAACTCAAAGACATTTTATTGGAGAATTCTTACCCAATTAAACTAATAAACAAATTTTTATTTAACAACCCTAATAATAGAATGACTGACATACATATAACAACCACACCAAATCACCAAATTTTACAACCCCAATTTACTTATGCATCACTACCTTACATACCAATATTAACACCCAAATTAACTAAAATATTTACGAACTACCCACAAGTTAAAATTGCAACTAAAAATGTAAAGACATTAGCATCACTATATACAAAAACTAAAACACCTATTAGTATTATGGAAAGCTCAAATGTAGTTTACAAAATACCATGCGAAAATTGCGATAAGTCATACATCGGACACACATCCAGGAATTTAATAGGTAGACTAACGTCACACAAAAGCGACCTTAGAAATAATAAAAACACATGCGCATTAGTAGATCATGCAATAAACAAAAATCATACATTCAAATTCGATGAAACAACGGTATTAAAACATGAAAATAAACTAAATAAAAGAGAATTTTTAGAAATGGTGTGCATAAATAAATATCAATGTGTAAATAAAAGAACAGACATAAATAAACTAAGTAACATCTATAATTATATTTTATCTTACGATAAATGATATTCTAATTAAAGAATAGTAAATTCCCTGACAAAATTTCAAAAATTAAATTTTTAAAATTAACGCCACTTTAATTTGTTAATAAAACAATAATCAACAAAACATGTACTTATATCTATCTATACCTTCCATAATTTAAAGTACGCTAGTAAGTAATAATCAAAAAACTAGTTTTTAACAACTTAAAATAAAATAAACAGATACCTATTTAATGTCTTATTGACATTAATTGAGTGTCTTTCTGGCATTAATCAAATTTAGAACTAAATTAATAAATCAAAATTTTTCATTAGAAATTGTAAAAATTAAAACATTGAAATTTGGAAACGATTAAAATAAGGATATTTTTATATAATTATGTTTTATGGAAATGTTAAATTAATGAACTAACCTCACGTTGTAAGTTTTTGTGCTTTTTTATACAATGTTCTTTTATCTTTAATTTCATTGTATTTATAATTATATACTCATTTTAGCTAATCTTGACGAAGCAAATAAATTTTGCGAAAGCTCGATTGTAACAAAGAGTTTCTCTCATCCTGCCCCTTACACTGACTGCAACCTCAATAAAAACTTGTATCTATATATATATATATATATATATATATATATATATATATATATATATATATATAAAACAGATGAAATAGATGTATAAATATAATATAAATAAATATCTTTTGATCACTGAGTGTGTTTCAAGGATCTACATCTCATGTTTTATATATATATATATATATATATATATATATATATATATATATATATATATATATATATATATATACATACATAGAAAAGAAAAATC